>NC_143509.1:95927556-96200056 GCF_031878675.1 Megascapheus bottae
TAGACTCTGAGTCTAAGGGAAGTGAACAAATATGGTAGTTTACCCTGACCAGGAGCACACGGGACACAAGATAGACACCTACAATTCTAGCTCTTTTGTATAACCTTTTGAAGTTCAGAAAGAAATTCTCCTTAATTATTTTTCCCGTCTTGGGGTTTGAACTCAGGGCCTGAGCACTGTCATTGGGCTTTCCCCAAGACTAGCGCTCTACTGCTTGAGCCACAGCACCACTTGCAGTTTTTTCTATGTATGTGGTACCAGGTCTTTGTGCATGCTAGGCAAGCATCCTATCACTAGGCCAAACTTCTGGCTCGCTTTAATTTTAATTAAGAAATAATTCAGTAAATCTTAAATATATTGAATTTTTTGTATAAGTCAATTATGTTGATTTTCATAAAAACAGAACACTTACATATTAGTTGGTAGATAGCATAGAACTCAGAATGATATTGTGTCGTTTAAGAATAGGCATTTAATAATAATGTCTCACATTCTCAGAAATGTGTTGGTATCTAATTGCATATTGTTTACATATCATAAAATGTTCTTAACTAAAATGTCTATAACATGACTAGGGAAAATAATCTGATGAGACCACCATCGCATATAAAATATTTTATTGGTTACAACATTATGTAGAACACGATTATCTCCGTATAGTTTTGTGAAGTATATTATTTTGATTCTATCATTCAGATCCTATTTTTTCATGCTTGCTATGTTTGAAAGTTATTTTCTTTCTTATTTTAATAGAATAATTTATACTTCATATATAAAAATTGGGTGAGTCTCTGGCAAGAATTTCTCTTGATTTTATTAGTCTACTTAAATAAAAATCATTTTAATACAACCATGACTTAATATAATTGAAACCTGGGCTTCCATCTTTATAAGACTCTATTAGAATTGAATTTCACTTAAAGAATTGCTTCTTTAAGGTCTGGAATATTTCCCAGGGCCTTAACTCCATACCAGGCTCTGAATATCAATTTTGTTTCTCTGGTTCTACTGGTTTGTGAAAATTCTCTCAAGTCTCTTCATCAACATCCAAAATCAGCATATAGATTTAAAGGGACTGCCACCCTAGGGGAAGCCACATTTCTTTTGAGTTTATAAGAACTCTTGTAAGAGCTCTGTGATTATGCAACACTTTGGTATTTCTCTGAAGTATACATGTATATGTGAATACATGCGTACAGAGAAAATATTAACATATAAATCACATACACAGACCACACACATAAACATGTATAATATATATGTTTGATATGTAAAAATAAGTTTATATATAAATACACATTGTAAGTATACTTTGTCCATCAGGGAAAGGTATAATATTTAAAGCAATTTGCAATAGGTAGTTTTATATAGGCTTGAAAGATTTATATCTTCTCAAATACATATGATGAGTAAGGTGAAGGATTCCTTTTTAAAAAAATTGTTATATTAAACTGTAGTTAACGAGAAGAAATTTCAACAAATTCAGGTGGGGAAGATATAGGTGTCCTGGCTATGTCTGTAACTCTGTCCACCACTTCACACTACAGGTATCTGCTTCCTACAGTATCACAATTGGCTTTAGACTCATCAGTTATTTTCATTTCACTTTATCCTTCCAGTCACTGTCTTGTTTCTTCCCCTCTTTATTGTATCTATACTGATCAAAGCAATATCCTATCCATGGGTCAGTGACAACTGTCAATACCCTGCTGGTATCTCTTGGGCACTCATCTGGCACAGCCTGATAACTAGAACATTCTACCTAAGGATGTTTAGATTCACCTAAGCATGATATGCCCGTGTGAGGAATTCTCCTGTAATTGGGTCCTAGTTACATGGTGGAGACTTTCGTTATAACACACCATCTCTTGAATACCTTCATTTCCGGCGCATTTTCCTTCTCCCTCTAAATTTTCATTGGCATTGCCTCCTAAATAAACAGCTCTTTATTAAACCCAGGTTTTCAACTTTTTTGGAAAAAATTTATAGAAATGGATAGACACAGATGCTCATTAGTATTTTCTGAACAATGAGCAATCTTCAATGTTTCTTTACCTCCTGTAATTTCACTACAATAACTTTTAGGGGAAAATAGCAAGAATATATAATTGGAAGAAAGTGCTTCAGTGTTGGAGAAAGTACATTAAAAACAAACAAACAAACATTAAACACAAGTCTAGCCATGCTAGTTTTGCAGAAAGAATGTTTTTGTTTTGTTACTTTTTAAAAATCTAGTTTTATTACTATCACTAAGATGTTGTCCGCAGTAATAACTATTTTATAAGTAATATAAGAAGTGTATTTCCCAGGAATTCATTTTGGTAAATAGTATCTTAAATACTCAGAGGAGATGTGCTTTTACATTCTCCCCTTGGTGAACCCTCCTTTTAATCTGATTGCCTCTGTGTGTGTGTGTGTGTGTGTGTGTGTGTGTGTGTGTGTGTACACGCACGCACACACGCGCCTAGAGTCCTGTGTAGTTTGTCATGTCCAGTGGTATTTTAGACTAGCTTCCACAAATGAGAGGGAACATGTTCCATTTCTCTCTCTTTGCTACCTTTTAAACAAAGTTGAGTAGTTGTACAAAGGGATTGTCATTCACAAGTCTCACTATGTGTGTGGTACACCTCCATCAAGCTTACTTCTCCCATCTTTCTCTCCTGTGTTTTCCAATCCCATCCCTATCCTCAAGTTACATCGTTTCTGACAATACAGAGTTTAAATATTTTAATATTGGATAATAAAAAGAATATTTTAGCTAACAAATGCCATAATGCAGTCAACCAAGGGAAATCTCTAGATAGGAAGTACAAGCTTATATTTATTGGGGTTCTATACAAAATGATGAATGAAGGCAAAATCCCTTGTAAATGGCAAGTAGGTAATTTGGAGAAGTGGGTGATTATCCAAAGCTATAATTTTCAACCACAGATGAGATTCTGTTAGAAACAAAGCCCACAAATAAAAAAAAATCTACTAGTAGGAAATACAATGAAATTATCAAAAGTCTCTGCATGAACAGCCTCATCATACATTTCCTGTGCAATATCCCAATTGTTCATTGTTGATGAATAATTCAGTTAAAAATAATGGTAGAGATCACTTTTCTCCAGAACAAATAAAATAGCCTGAGATGAATTTTTAGAGCCTTTGCAGATTCTTCTCAAACATATCAACATTTGGTGCAGACAGGATTGCAGTGGTTTAGAGGAAAGTCAATGGAGAATATATTTTTTTCATAGTAACTGGCTGTGAGAAAGGCACTCCAGTGAGGAGGCTCAGTTCCTGAAGAAAAAAATCACACAATTCTTCAGCCTGGCCTTAAAAACTCATGTTCCCTATTTAATTCTTCAGTATTTGTTTGCAAGATTACAATTATGTTTGAAATAACAAACAAAACCACAGTGGGACAAGAATTATGTCTAGAGTAGACAAACAGAACATAAGTATAAATTTTGCCTTTATTAAACAAATATTTGGCTTGGGCTTATCTATAGATCCATCAGTTTGTTTTTTATGATAGGTAGTGTTCCAAACAAGTCCTTATGTTGCCACCTTGTCCTTAAGTACATACAAGATCTCTTTCAGTTTCTAGTAATCTCCATCTTAGTCTCTGTGTTTTATCTGTTTTTGGTCTTTCTTCATTGAATGTGAGACACACTGTGTAATTGTGGTTCTTGATATAATAGTTTTCTGTGACTACTATCATAAATCACCACAAAGTAATTGAGGAGAATGAGAATGGATGGTGATAGCAACTGGGAAAATGATGGTTATAATAAACAGGCTCCCATCCAGGTGGAAACCCATCCAGTATGCCAGAAGAAAATTAATGTTGTCTAATTCTCCATTTCTAGGAGAAAAAGCACTCATGGACATAGCATGATGTAAATACAAAGTAGAAGCAGACAGAAAATAGAGAGATAGGAGGGGCTTCCTTTGCCATGATGAGATAGGCATTAATATTAAATCATCATAGCATTCCTAACAAAGGAGTAGTCCACTGGATTTTGCTATAACAACAAAGTTATAGCACTCATAAATAAACTACTCAGAAAACTATTCAAATGCAACTGCTGCTCTGGCAAGATTACGAGTAATGCATTGTAAATAAGGAGTTGCAGGCATGTTGACTATTAGCCCGAAGGCCACCACACCTACTGCTGGGAGGATATAAAGGCCAGTGTCCAGAGCACGACACCAAAACTCACACTCCTCTCCTCTGAACTGACAGCAGCGCTCACCCCACCTCTCAACATGTCCTACAGCAGCTGTTCTGGAAACTTCTCCTCCCGCTCCCTTCGGGGCTGCCTGCCATCTTCCAGCTCCTCCTGCATCTCTTCCTTCCCCAGCAACCTGGTCTACCGCACTGACCTCAGTGCTCCTGACTCCTGCCAGCTGGGCTCCTCTCTCCACAGAGTCTGTCAGGAGACCTGTGGGGAGCCCACAGGCTGCCAGAGCTCCTGCGTGGTGTCCAGTCCCTGCCAGAGCTCCTGCGTGGTGTCCAGTCCCTGCCAGAGCTCCTGCGTGGTGTCCAGTCCCTTCCAGAGGACCTACTACAGCCCCAGGGTGTCCAGGTTCTTCAGTCCAAGCCGTGCAACTTATGCTGCGTCTCTGGGCTTTAGGTCCAGCGCCTGCCATCCCCTAGGGTTTGGCTCTAGAAGCTCCTGTTCGCTGGGGTCTGGATGGAGATACTCCTATTCTCCATTCTATACATCTGGAAGCTGCTACCCACAGGGCTGTGGCTCCAGTGGCTTCGGATCCATGGGTTATAGAGTCTATGGCTTCCCTTCTCTGAGTTATGGGTCTAGATTCTTCCAACAACCCTACTTAGCCTCTAGAATGTACCAGTGTTGTGATTACAGACCAACCTGTGGGTCTCGTTTCTATGAATTTACTTGTTAAACATCTATGTTCTTATGAATCTTGACCCTGGCGTCATGTCCACCATTGTTTTCAGTGGCAATCCTAGCCACTGTTCTTTGAGTCTTCCATTGACAGCTTCTTTTCTCCTCAGCTTCTAGCAGACCCTAAAATCAGTGGATAACCCTAAATTGTATATTAATCTCTGCACTTTATACACTTTGATTTTCCTTCAAGATCTGTTGAAATGAGAATTTAATCCAATAAATTTATGAAACCTGGCACCTAAAATTAATGTCTATATTATTGTTTTATGTGTACAAATTTTGTCTTCAGGGACTAGAGAAATTTTAGTAAACCACTATAATGGGCTTCAGCTATTATCTGGCATTGGAGATAGTCTATTAGAAGCAGTAGGTTCTTCACAGAACATAATATGACTACAAATTGTAGAGAAATGAGTACATTAAGAATACCATATCTCATATGATGAGATACGATCTCATATGACCTACACAAACACAAAACCTTGCATAAGTCAACTACTTAAGGGTATTTTTTTCATTTCCATTATTTTTATTTGAGATACAAGAAAATACAGAGAGTAAGGGATTTTCACAGACTTTGTGTTTGGTTACAGCTATTTAGAAAAACAAGATAGTTATCCAGTTCTATCCATGCTCAACTCAGTTCAGTTTCCTAATGGTGTGTGCACAGGAGGAATATACCTCAGATGCACTCAGTAACTCTGTAGGCTCCAGAGGTATTATTCAACTGGAAAGGTCAGGTGCAAACACACTGTCTCATACACCCACATTGAATTTTGTAGATTTTGCCCCCTGGAGGAAGCAATTGAGTATTAGCTTTCATATCAGAGTGCTCAGAAGAGAGCACAGGAGACAAGACATGGCTAATATGGCAGAGCAGAAAAACCAGGAAGACACTCCTCTGTGACTAACCAGTTGCCTTGGGGTGCCCAGCTAATCAGTTTGCAAATCTTTTTGCAAAGACAAAAGTAAGTACAGATCTGGATTTTCTAGCTTGGCTGTAGGGCTCTCAATGTTGGCAGCAACAGAGCCTTAATGTGGGCAAATCTCCAAGGGCCAGTGTTCACTAGACACCAATCTGGACGCTGATAGCTCTGTAAAGGTGCAGGATAGAGGCCTTGGCTTAAATGGCCCAGCCTAGCCCTGTGGCTCAGCAGATTAAGAAGGGCATCAATGGAGATGTGGTTTCCATAGAAGCTGAGCTTGGAGCACTCACTCAAGGAAGGTAGCATGGGAAAGAGCTGGGCATCAGTGATGGAACAGTCCTCCAGGGCAAGGGTCTCCGGGGTACTGGCCACTTGCTGCAGCAGTGTTCGCAGGCTCTTGAGACTGAAGCAGTCCATGAACACATTCCTCAGATGCAGGTGCTTGAGGGACAGTGAGACAACAACTCAGCTGCTTTCAGTGGACAAAAACTCAGAGACAAGATCTTCAAAGGTGGCTGGCTCCTGAGAATGGCAGGTAGCCTTCTGTAAAGGAAGGAAATGTGATGCACACGAACCTCCTACAGATGCTGCAGCTGCCCCAGATGTACTGCATATTTGCAGGAATACCAGAAGTCCTTGAGCCTTGCCAGTGTAGAAGCTGACACTCATCTTGGAGAAGTTGAGACGGACATGGAGGTTCTTCCTCTGGCTCAGGTAAAGGAGTAAATTTCCTCATGGTTTCTGGAGGCCAGCATGTATCCACTTTCAGCTCCTGGATGGAATCAAGTGCACTGCCAGCAGAGCCTTTTGGATTCTAGACAGAGCCTGATCAAATCTGCAGCTTCCTGGAGCACAATTGGACTCAGCCATTCCTCTTCCTGATTAAGGGTATTTCTTTAACCAAGAGCACAATGAGCCTTGAGCAACTCTCAGGACCTTTGTGGATTGGTACAAATTCCAGGTCTCTGAGGTATCCCAAAACCTCATCTGCCAATATGTAGGGAAAACCTCAGCAATCTAATTGGTATCAATGGATGCGTGTGACCTCTAGAGGCTTCTCTAAGGCTTAATGTCAATCAAGCTAGTAGCAGCACCTGCAAAGTAATAAACTTTTTTTTGCCAGTCTTGGGGCTTGAACTCAAGGCCTGAGCACTGTCCTTGGGCTTTCTCAAGGCTGGCACTCTACCACTTGCGCCACAGAACCACTTCCAGCTTTTTTTACATATGTGTCACAGCAACGAATGGAACCTGAGTCTCTGTGCATGCTAGGCAAGCACTCCACCACTATGCCAAACTCCCAGCCCCTAAACCAACATTTTTTGAATGTATTAGTCCTAGTATGGACCTCAAAGGATTTTATAATGAGCAACTGGGACCCAATCCTTCAAGGTCATGAGAACACCTGGAATGGCTTAATTATCCTCTTCAAAATGTGAACAAAGGGAAAAGCGATGAGTTTGCCACTGTGTTCCAGTGTTTGAACAAGTCTAAAATATATGATTTCTCAAAATCTAGTAGAAAGTAGTAACAGTGCAAGGGAACGATGAGATGAGCACTCTGTTTACCAAGTGTGAACTTTTAATACTTGTAAAAAGTAAAATTTTTGCCCCTCTTAAATGTTTTACAGACTGTGTTCTAATAAATCAATAAGACAAATAGTTGTGACTTTTAAAAGAACATTATTCAACATAAGCCATATAATGAATGATTGTTGTCCTTAAGGTACTATGTTATCTCTCATCTCTTTTGCTGTCCCTTGGTTATCTCATATTGTTACAGTATCTCACTTTGTTACCTGATATATTGGATATATTTGTATTTGGTTATTTGAAATTGGATAGGGAAGGGGGGAAAACAAGATGAAAGGTAGGGGTGGGGGGGAAGGGAAATGGGGACCAAGACATGTGAAAGGGTATCAATGTATGTGAAGTAATGCACCTTCTATCTGGCAAATATCATGTAACCCTTCTATTAATTACAATAAAACGTATATGGAAAAAAAGAACATTATATGCTCAAACCACTATGGTAGGAGAATTTAAATTATTTGTATGCTCCAAGACCATTTGATCAATGTAATGCACTAAACTTCAAATATACTTAATCAGCAATCTTTAGATACCACGATGCTGCTTGTGCATGTTGGTGGAAATACACATGCAAGGGTCTTCTTTAGCTACGCTTAGGATAGTCATTAAAAGTATACTAAATGGGATAAAATAATATAAGGCACAAATTTTTCATTACTCACTTGAACATCCCTGGGAGAGGGCCAGAAACTATATACGATAAACCTTTCACATGTGAGAGAAAGCTAGATTTTCTTTTTACTCTAACACTTGTTTGTAGATAAAGACCCTGTCAGAACACAAATGCTTAAATGAATGTTTCAATATGAAGTACAGCCACAAAGTATGTAGCATTTTTGTTCTTATGGAAATTATTTAGTATGAATAGTTTCAATCTTCTACTACATCTATTTTTCTTTAGTCCCATGAGTAATATTAAACAAATTTGTTTAGTATTTATGCAGTTACACAAATAAGAGATTGAGGTCCGGGAGTTTGGCATAATGGTAGAGTGCTTGCCTAGCATGCACCAAGACCCGAGTTCAATTCCTCAGTAGCACATACATAGAAAAAGGCCGGAAATGGTGTGAGGCTCAAGTGGAAGAGCTCTGGCCTGGCCTTGAGAAAGTCCAAGGACAGTGCTCAGGCCCTGAGCTCAAGCCAGGATAGGCAAAAAAGAAAAAAAAAAAAGATCCAAAAACATTTGGTGGCTGCTCAGCTCAGGAAGAAATTATTGGAAACTTGTGTATGTGCCAAATTTTATATCATTAAGTGTATGTGTTTGTGTGTGTATGTGTGTATGCTCATGTGTATGTGCTCATGTGTGTGCCAGGACTGTGGTTCAACTCAGAGTACCACAGACTGTGGTACACACAGCTGTGATGTACCACTTGAAGCATACTGCCAACCCAACATTCTGTTGGTTCATTGGATATAGAGAATTACAGAATTCTCAGCCGGGTGATTGGTTTCACCTTCAATACAAGTAGCTAGAATTCCTCTGTATTGTTAATTTTAATGGCCCTTTTTAATATAATTTAGCTTATGCAGATATAGAAATGAAGATGATCAATATCATATGTCCTTTTCAATAATATTTAATAATATCAATAAAAATAGTAAAAGTGCCCATCTCTTGTGACATCTCATTAGCATTACAAACTGAATTCTTCATGTGAAGAGAGGGATTGAAGTAGAGCAGTCAATCAAGATCTAGTCATAGACTAGTCTTTGAGTAAAGTAGTATAATAAGGTACTATTAGTAGTATAAGAAGAAATAATACTAAAAAGATTGAGACATTGACATGGAAGAATATAAAATCCAAAAGGAAAAAGAAAATTTCTTTCATAGGCTTGGTTAGATAAAATAATGCTAGCAATGAATCAGAAATAACAAAATCCAGAATTCAGAGATAATAATACAATAGCAGTGATTGACAAAGATAGGGCAAACATTTCTAGTATAACTTTGAATATATATGATTATTGTTTCCATTTTAATATTTGTACTTAGTAGCTTAATTGGAAATAATACTCATTTTATTAGCACAATTTCAAATACATTTCTTAATGAGATTCTTACATTATTATCTGGTTATTGCTCATAACCAGAATCTATGACTCCTATGATTCCTGAGACAGTAGATAACTGTATCATCAAAGACAAACTCTGAATGAATTTACATTGGCAATATCAAAGGGATGACGTGAATCCAGGTTCAGGTGGCTCAGATATATAATGCTAGCACCTTAAAAGGCAAAGGTAAGGTCCACAAGATTCAACCTTCAAAATAGCAGTCAAAAGCAGGGCTGGAGGGGCCGGGAGTTTGACCTAATGGCAGAAAGCTTGCCTAGCATGCACGAATACTGGGTTTGATTCCTTGGTACCACATACATAAGAAAGAAGGCAGAAATTGTGCTGTTGCTCAAGTGGTAGAGCTCTAATCTTGAGAAAGCCCAAGATCCCAAGGACAGTGCCCAAGCCCTGAGTTCAAGGCCCAGGACTGGCAAAAAAAAAGCAGGGTGCAACATAAATGGT
The DNA here is from genome assembly GCF_031878675.1 of Megascapheus bottae. Classification (NCBI taxonomy): domain Eukaryota; kingdom Metazoa; phylum Chordata; class Mammalia; order Rodentia; family Geomyidae; genus Megascapheus; species Megascapheus bottae. Next base: position 95,937,500 of record NC_143509.1, read on the forward strand.
ATAACACCAACCTTGCAAGCCCGAGGCCTTTGCTCAAACGCTAGCACAACCAAAGGAGGTTGAGAGGAAAGAGGTGAGCCTTGCCATAGCTTCATTTGGATTCCTTGTACTAAAAGAAGAGACAAAAATCACTGAAGTTCATTTTATTTTATTTTACCCTTAATGAATTTTATTATTTAGCTAATGGAGGGTACTACTCGCTATTCCCTTATCCTTTCACAAAAAAATAAAAACTTAGTATTTAACATGAGTGAAATCATTTTTATCTAAATGAAAGTTTTGAAATCAAAGTGGTATGGGGTAATCTTTAATTGTTTGCTACTTGCTACTTTTAAATATATACCCAATATATACACAAGTCACTATAGTAAGGGAATTTAGTTCATTTGTATGCTGCAAGACCATTTGATCAATATAATGCACTAACTTCAAGTACACCTAACCAGTCATCTTTAGAATTCCCTCTACCACCACCTACTGGTGGTTCATAAATATTGATGCAGGAGTGCAACAGTACAGAACCACCGGCTAGTTGACAAGAAATAATTTACTCTCAACCTAAGTAGTTAAATGTGTGGATTTTTTGTGTAAATTGTATTTGAATGTAATTTATCTTCCCAGTGATTCCTCGGCATCCCGTCTTTGATTAAGAAAAACAACAGCTCAATTTTGTTTATTACTCTTTCCAATTTTTATAATAGATTTAAAATTTCATTATATATGTGTGTGTGTGTGTGTGTGTGTGTGTGTGTGTGTGTGTGTGTGTGTAGTATCAACTAGATTAATATGTGATGCAAATAAGGTGAAGGTCTCCAAAAAATCAATCATTTATTCCAACTAAGTCTTTATGTATGGGTAAAAATTTCAATAACTATGCATTAAAATTATTCTAAAATTCTGTAACTGAGACAGAAAAGGATAAATCAAAATATATGGTGACCCTGTTGCTAAGCAACTAAATCAACTGTACCTTTTATAATCTTAGTGTTGTCATAAAAGATAAAAACTTAGAACATGCTTGATGATTCAACTGTAACCAACTGCCTTGATATTTAGCTGAAATCTACAAGAGAATATTTGTATTTGTGTGAGATAATATTTTCTTTCAAATAAATGCAATTAACCAAACAACCATGAAAACAGAACAAAACTGAGACTATACCAAATTTATAGAATCAATGATTTGGAAAATGTGTGAGCTACTTGCTAATAAATGTTGGTATGTATTAGTAATTTTATTTAGAAATTTACATTAAGGAAAGTAAGGCTATGGGACAAGAACCCCTCACCTCACGTAACACACTAATGTCTTCTTTCTGATTCATTTCCTCCCTTACATTCGTATATATTTGAATAGGGCTTGAAATAAGGTTCTGTGTGCTATCTCTAAGCTTTTGTGCTCAAGGACAGTGCTGTACCACCTTGAGCAACAGCTCTACTTCTTTTGTTAATTGGAGATAAGAGTCTCTTGGACTTTCCTGAACTGTCTGGATTTGAACTGTGTTCTTCAGATCTCAGCTTTCTGAGTAACTGTGATTACAGATGTGAGCCTCTTATGCCTAGCTTATAAGAATAAGTTTGGTCAAAATTAGATAAAATAATTTAATAGTCCTTGAAAATTGTTACCATTTCACAAATAATATTAAAATTTTATAACTCTGTGTCACAGAAATCACAATGAATCATGAGTTTAGGATTTAAAAATATGTGTAGTCTTTATTTTATTCTACGATAAATCAGGTAAGCAAATTATATACACAAGCATGGAAGTTGAAAACACTCCTTTCAAATAAAAAAAATATATTTTAACTATTTAAATTTGAAAGGTTTGTTTGTTTTTGTTTGTTTTTGAGGGGGCATTGTGCATGTACTGGGGCTTGAACTTAAGTCCTGGGCTGCTTCAGAGTGCAATCTTTAGATTTCATACCCCTGGGGTTCTAGGACTACAGATGTAAGCCACTAGCACCTTGCTGGAACATTCTGAGTATCAATGTAGACAATTAAAAACATAGCCAGATATTTAGAATTCATTTTAGAGAGGAAATTTAAGAGCAAATAAATAAATAATATTAAGAAATATTTAAAATGGCAAACTATATACATATTTTATTTGAACTTGCAACATTTTTACTTTGCAAAACTTAAGACAGACCAGAAATAATTGTGCTTCTATGATTGCATGTCCATATCATGAGAAAGAATTCAGTCTCGGCCTCTTTCCTCCATTACTGTAACTCTAGCTTTTCCTAATTCACGAGGGTACGGATAGTTCCAATGTCTACACTACGAACAAAGGAGATCAAGCAACAGCGAGATTCAGATAATAGCTGTTCTGTTGACATACCGGATTTCTCCAATACAGGGTTAGTAGCAGCCAGATCCATAGCCGGGTTGGTAAGAAACAGACTGGCAGCTTTTAGAAGAGAAGTAGGTGGGACGATAGACGTTGGGTCTGAAATACAGGGATGAGAAAGACTGGGGACCACAGCCCACTGATTGGAAGCCACGATTCCCAAAGCCCAGGGATGGGGAGCCCAAAGCAAAAGACTGGGATCCCTTGGTGCTAACACCCAGGGCCCCTAAGAGAGCTGTCTGGTAGGGTCGGTAAAAGGTGGAGATTTTGGGGCATCTCCAGCTTCTCTGACAGGGACTGGGCAGCGCACAGGTGGACTGGAAGCCGGTGGGTTCGTGGAAGGTCTCCTGACCACCGCTGTAGCCCAGCTGGGTGGTGATGGGCGATGGGAGACCAATGCCCTGTAGGTAATTTGGGGGATAGGACGAGCCACAGAAGGAGACTGGGTACTGCAGGAAACCTCCCGTGGAGCGAGAGAAGTGTCCGGAGCTGCTGCTGTAGGACATGTTGAGGGGAAGAGGTTCAGAGCTGGAATGGGGCCTCTTGGACTGGGTGAAGCATTTATATACCTTTATCACTTCTGGGCTGTGTCATCCCCTACCTGTGAACACGTGCTTTGAACTGCATCGAAAAGGCCTCGGCAGTCACGCCGTGTCCATTTTTGTGGTTTTTCCAATTGGAAAGCACAGGAATGTGTGTGGCCTGGAAATTCAGGTGTTGCTGTTGAATCTTCAAAGCTGTTATTCATCTTCCCCTTGCGAAGATCACCTGGGAAGTCGCCTTCGAGGTCGACCGTGTCGGGGCTGCGAGAAGCTGTCTTAATTAAAAATAATTGATTCCTCTTTCACAATCTGCCATCTGGCTCACCAAGTTGTTCACGGATGTCTTCAGAGTCATTTCTTTTCCACAAAAACAAGCATTGATTATGAAGGGGCAAGCTTGCTGGGTGACGCACCAGCCCCAAACTGATTTGCAAGGAGCATAGGGCATTGCTTTTGAAATGGACCTCAATTTGATTGGCTTCAGGGAAACATTAACTGAGAGATTCCCGTATGCCCTGTGTTCCTGTTCAAAGCTGAAGGCAGACCGCTGAGATTCATTCCTAGCTTTTCTGCTGTTCTGTAAGGACGTGTGTTTATGGTGCTGCGTCCTAAATGCCATAAATGGCCTTATACTATTTGAAAATGATAGCTTCTCCAGCTAAGATGCAGAAATGGCATTAAAAGTAACAACAAAGCATGTGGCAAACATGCTTAATCTATTTCTGTCTGTCATCAGAGTCTATGTTGCACACTGAAAGAATTCCCCAGAACCTAGAAAACTTCTAGAGAAAGCCTTAAAATGGAATGTTCTTGAAGTGTTGAGCTGAAGATGCTGGCAAAAGGTTCTTCTGTCACCTCAGAGAGCAACACATATACCTTTGATTTAAATTGTTGTCTTTGAGTGTTTCTAACAAGTATTACGAAATTTCTAAAGCAAGGGTCTTCTTGTTTTTTCTTTGTGTGTGTATGGATCATAAGGCTTGAACTTTGGGCCTGGACGCTGTCCCTGAGCTCTTCAGCTCAAGGCTCCCGCCCTACCCTTGAGCCATGTCCCACTTCCCATTTTCTAGAGGTTAATTGGAGATAAGAGTCTCAGGTCCTTTTATGCCTGGGTTTGACCCTTGCTCCTCAGATCTCAGCTAGGATTACAGGCCAGACTCTCCACAATCGGCTTTTTCTTTTCTTTTGTGATTTGTGTTTCACTCTGTGTAAGATCTTGTATATAATAAAGATTGGTTAAGTGGCTGAAGAGAGGAGATTAGAAAGGTTTTTCCTTCTGTGCTTATACACACATATCAATACATTCATTTTCACTGAAAAATGTTTCCCTTCCATTTCTGAACCAAAGTGTTTGGATTAGAGAACATTATTTGTTGAATGGGACAACACTGATAAAGATGCATTGTATTCATAAACTGCTTTGTGAAATGGCAAGTCCTTTGTGCAACAACTTAAAGATAATAAAATAACATTTAAGGAAGAGGAAGGACATTATTATTTTTTGAGAAGATAATGTTCCAAGTTGCTTTAATATCTGATTTCAACGAATATTTTTGTATAGAAAAGGAAGACTGAAAACAATCTAGCAAATTCATTTTTGTTGTTGTTTATGCAGATATTTTCTTATTAATATTTCACTGAAAAATAAGTGCTAGGAACTGCTAGAATGGTTCTTGTTCATACTGACAAAGCCTAATGAAAAACAATTGTATATTTTAGAAATAGAGTCAAGATATGAAATTGTAAGGAATGGAATGTGATTGGAGATTGATTTGTCCATTTCCAAGTTCAGATTTGTAGAGTATACCATGAGAGTCTGGCAAGGAGCTCCAATCTTCTACAAGATTGATTTGTCAATATCCAAGTTCAGATTTGTAGAGTCTACACTGAGAGTTTGGCAAGGAGCTCCAGTCTTCTACAAGATTAGAATCCTTGTTGCTACATCCTGATTGGATTGCCCCAGAATGTTCAGTTTGAAAAACTCAATTGTTTTAGACTTTTACTTAAAACTTCCACTTAGTGTTTTTTTTTTCCCCCCTTTGGTCCATCATGGGACTTGAACTGTGAGCCTGGGCACTGTCCCTGAGCTCTTCAGCTCAAGGCGACAGCCCTATCCCTGGAACCACAGTGCCACTTCCTAAAACTTCCACTTAGTAGTGGTCATAATGTTTATAGAAGGAATCTCAACACATATTCAGTGTATCATTTTACTAGTCCTGAAGATGGATGTTTTAAGTTGCTCAGTCCCTTCACCTGAGCCATTTCTTGTGCTATATATTGAGTTCACTATGGTGAACTTTTTGGGAGAAACCAGCAGTATTGCTTCTTCTAGGAGGAGTGGATTTATCAGTGGATGGCTACACTGTATTATTTTTGTCTCTCTTGACACCCTTTCTAATTTGTATTTCAGTGTGGTTATGAATTCTTTGACTCTCTGATCCTGCTGTGAAGTCTGCATGATAAATGCCTTCCACGTTTCTTGTTTTTCTTAATCCTGTGTTGTGAAAGTTCCATTTTCTGAGAGGTCATAAATCGATGGAGTAAAGCCACAAATGTTATCTATAGTGTTTGCTAGTTTATTCTCATTGATATCAATGAGGACAAAATGACTTAAACTTTTAAGAATGAAAAGGTTTGGATAATCAAGTTTATTCATTATTGACTTCACTTAAGGAGCAAATGAAGAGGCTAGATATGCATCTCAGTGGTAGAATAGTTTCTCCTTCTTATGCACAAAGCCCTAAAATTAATCTCCATCATTACCAAAAGTAGATAATGGTGATGGGGGAGAAAGAGAAAAAGAGAGAGAGAGAAGCAAGAAGCTAACAAGAAAGCAAGCATACACAAAAGAAGGCAGAAAGAAGGAAAGAAGGTTCAAGTAAATTCAGAAGAGATTCCCTGATTTAATTTTACAATATGATTTTCACTCCTGAAAATCTTGAATATTCATATTCAAGAACCTTACATACTCTTGTCCACAGCAATTTGGCAACTTATACGATAAGAACATTTATTTTCCGTGGTGGAATTTTTATTTAACATTCATTTCCATATCTGTGTCAAATGTATTACTTTATCACTCTTACCAAGTAAGAATTGTTACAGAATTTCTTCTTTTGTGATGTCTACAAGATATAGAAGAAATGGATATGAGGATCTTTTATTCCATTCTCTCTCAACTATGTTCTTTAACTTGGATCACTGTCATTGTTCTCTTCAGATTGTGAAATAGTTTTCCGGCTTTCCCAGTGTTGTTCATTTGACCTATCATCCTGAAGGTCAGCATGAATAAAGGGCCAATCTTAGAAATATAATTATGCTGATTTTCATTCTACCCGAGGTACATGAATGAGAAATTAGCATTTTTGTTTCATGAACAATTGCTTTGAAAAAAAAAAAGACTAATGAAATTCCTTCACTTAGAAGTCTTCATTCATAAAGAAGTGCTTTGAAGGTTAAGTGATTTCATTTTTACTGGAGCCTAATTAAGCATTCTTGTTAAAGTGGTCACATGCTAGTGCAGCCGCATCTAGGGTATATAAGAAGGCAGTGCAGAAGGTGGCATTCATACTCCATCTGCTCACTGCAGCTCCACTGAAATCCAACTCCAGACAGCATGTCTTACGTCTGCAACTCTGGAAACTTCTCCTCCCAGTCCCTGGGAGCTTACCACAGGTACCCAGTTTCCAACCATCATTCCTTCTACCCCAGCAGTGGAATCTACTCCCAAAGACCCTTCCAGCTGGGCTCTGCTTTCTTTGGTGGACAACAGGAGAACTTTGCTGAACCCACTGATTTCGAGGCATCAAGTATGGAGGGTAGATCCTGCTTCCGCCCCAAGAACTTCATCTTCTCCAGGCCCTGCCACACCAGTTACACCGGATCTTTTGGATACGGCAATGGTGGCTTTGGATCTTCTGGCTATGGCAACGCTGGCTTCGGATCTTTTGGTTATGGCAACACTGGCTTCCAGTCTCTTGGATATGGTTCCAGCTACCACCGCCCAACTTTCTTCTCTTCTAAGTCTTACCAGTCATCTTATTTCCAGCCGACCTGTGGCTCTCGCTTCTTCGGATCAACTTACTAGACATGCCCGTTCTCTCATAATTTCTTCAGTGCCTTAAAAAAACTTGAAGCTTCGGTAAATGGTTGGCCATGTGAGGATCCCAGTTCCGGAAGGAAATGATATCTTTCGAGGGACTAAGGAAACTTGGCCTATGATGTTTCCTATCTCTGATGTGAGATTTAGCTTAATTTCAATTCTTACTTTCACATTTAGAATCTTTTCTACTGCCATCTTTTGTTTTTGAAACTTTATTCTCGTTCTAAATAAACTTTTCTCCGCAGCATGAATTCTGGTACTCTGATTTTTTTTAAAAAAATGCATGTATTATATACAGGCCATACTTTCTCTTGTCTTCAGGTTCAGTTTTCTCTCTTTCATATATGTCATAAATGTATTTTTAAACAAAAACAGGGACTCTGAAAATTTCAAATATATGACATAGCACATGACATTTTCTAGAGATGTATTTGCCTTCATGATTACCTTTGTTCACATAATCACTTCAGAAATGTTACTAGTAGAACATCCATGCAAAAAACTATTTATTGAGCTTAGAGTTTATGGCAGGCCTTATACTGAGCAAAGACACAAATTCTCTCCCTTTCAAAAATGCCTACAGAAAAAGCTGGAAGTGGAGCTCTGGCTCAAATGGTAGATCACTAGCTTGAGAAAGCCCGAGGACAGTGCCCAGACCCTGAGTTCAAGCCCCTGGAGTGGCAAAAAAAAAGTGCGTACAAACCAAATTTTTCTTACTACCATTGATGTCAAAATTGAAGATAAGAACATGAAATTCAGTGGAAACAAAAAGAAAGAGTTTGGCCTAGTGCTAGAGTGCTTGCCTAGCATGCACGACACTCTGGGTTTGCTTCCTTGGTACCACATACACTGAAAAAAGTCAAAAGTGGTGCTGTGGCTCAAGTGGTAGAGTTCTAGCCTTGAGAAAGCTCAAGGACAGTGCTCAGGCCCTGAATTCAAGCCCCAGGACTGGCGAAAGAAAGAAAGAAAGAAAGAAAGAAAGAAAGAAAGAAAGAAAGAAAGAAAGAAAGAAAGAAAGAAAGAAAGAAAGAAAGAAAATCTGAGAAAAAAGTATATAATTCATCATTACAAAGAGGAAAAAGTGCAAGTCACCACTTGATCTGAAATAAATCATATTGTCAGTTGGAATTTTTAGAAAGAAGGCTGCCGGTGGAATGAGAGAGGAGGGAAGGGAAGGCTGACCATCTAACTAGAGGTCATCCATCTTGCTGTGATGCATATTTGATCTTTCCTCTGTGAAGAGGATAGAAAGTTGGGTTAATTTGGTGGGGGGACTTGAATCCAGAGGTATACATACACTCTGCCAAAAGTTACAGACCAAGCTTCCTTTTTCTTAATATTTTTTTTTCTTTTTGTGGGTGTTGGGGCTTGAACTCTGGGTCTGGGTATTGTCCCTGAGCTCTTCAGCTCAAGGCTTCTGCCCTACCCTGGAGCCACAGCCCCACTTTCCCTTTTCTAGTGAATAATTGGAGATAAGAGTCTCATGTTTAATGCCAGGGCTGGCTTTGAACCAGTATCCTCAGATCTCAGCCTCCTGAGTAGCTAGGATTACAGGCATGAGCCCTGCTTTCTTACTCTATGTTGCCTTTTGTCTTGAAACCATTCTGCTTCAGTTTCTCAAGTAGTTGGGATTTGAAGCTAGTTCCAAAATTCTGGGCTTGTTAGAATTTTTATTTTTTTAATTAATAATTAATTTATTTATTTATTGTGTGTGCTAGTCCTGGGACTTGAACGCAGGGCCTAGATGCTATCCCTGAGCTTCTTTTGCTCAAGACTAGCACTTCTAGCACTTGAACCACAGCACTACTTCCAGATTTCTCTATGTAGTTTGTTGGAGATAAAAGTTACAGACATTTCAGCTCCAACTGGCTTTAAGCCTTGATTCTTACATCTCAGTCTCCTGGGTAGCAAGTCTTACAAGTGTGAGCCACCAATGGCCAGCTTTAGAAGAAACTTCTAAAAAGTTTCACATATCTGCTCTAAGGGAGTCCTACATCCTTTAAAAAAGATAAGGGGCTTTAGTATTCTTCCAAGCTCATTGGCTGGCCAAGGACAAACTTTCACCTTGACACAAATGGGATGGGAGTTTGAAAGATTGGTTGTTAGTGCAGTCAGTCAATCAAAAATATTCTCAAAAGTAGGGGAAATGATTAAAAAGCATTTCTATTGCTCTCACATTCACAATACTGATTCTTTTAACTAACACAAAACACTGGTAAGTTATGTGACATAATAAATTAAATAATACCAAGGAATTATATATGAATTAAAGTAAGTATCCTCTCTTGTCTTTTCATTCATGAAGTTCAAGTACTTTGCCCCTATGTAGGTCTAACGTTATAACTGAAAATTAAGGTGAATTTTAGACTTATTAAGTAGTTATATCTGACTTTAGCTGATGACACAATTAAGCAGGATAACCACAGTAGGGAAAAATTGGAAAACTATTCTATTTCTCTAACATCACTGAACTTTATACTTGATAGAAAAGTTCTTTCTCTACTCTGAATCCTTGATTGAATACTATGAAGGGAAAATGTATGACAACCTTAAGACAGAAAGAACAGTTCTTATTTTTTAAAGAGTAGTTAATCTAGCACAATTTTAGCACCACACCAAGGCTCTACCCCCACTTCTTGCCTGTCACAAGCTTCCACAGTCTAGTGATGGAGGGGAAGAGATTGCCTTGGGTTTTCCTTGTTAACATTTCCTCACTTTGCTGTGCCTTCTACCTAAGGACCATGACAAGCAAGGTTATCTGTCTCACTATGATGGCTTTAGACCACCAGGTCAAAATGACTTAATTGTTCAAGGTAGAGAACGTTTGCTTAAAAGAAGAAAAATGAAACTCTCCAAAAGTCACTTTAAACACATGCTTCAGGAAATTCCTATAGATTGATTTTACTGGAGATGATGGCCTGAAGACGTGAATAAACAACTTCCTAATTAGCCAAAAGTTTATGTATCAATTTTTTTGTCAGTATCTGCTTTTTGCTACCCATAACATTCTAAATTATTCTACAATGACTCCAGCCACACTTAGTTCTCTGCCTTGAAAGACCCATTTTAAAGTATTTGAGTTCAGACTCTCATTTCTAACACCCCTTATCAGAGACACCACAAACAAAAATCATGATCTGGGAATGTACATTCTTCAGTATACTTGAGTACTTTGTTTTGCCCTTTTACCAGATTGTCTGGTGACATTGGTTACTTCAATTAGCTCTTTGTACTACACTGATACCACACATTTGGTACAGACTAGTCTGTTATTGCATCCTCTGAATTAAATGTCTGTGTCTCCCAACTTACCTTTTGAAACACCTAAGTCCATTGAGAATATTTGGAAATGGGATCCTTGGGATATAATTTCTATTTGAAGATGGACCTACCATGCTCAGATTGGTATTCCATTGAAAGAGTTGTTTATTTCTTTCTAGCCTTTGCCAAGAAAAAAGGTCCTCCTGAATTTTCTAGTACCTTGAGCTTTAAATAAATACATTTTTTAACTACCTAGTCTATAATATGTTGTTGTAGAAGTGAAATTAACATAGGACATTAATATATGACATAAGGACTGATTTCTTAGGAAAAAGGTTTCTGTGTGGGTATTTCTCTATTTCTCTCTGTGTTTCTGCATGTGTTTCTTCTGTCTGTCTCTGTCTCTGTCTCTCTGTCTGTCTCTCTCTGTCTTTATGCCTGTCTCTATCTGTCTCTCTATCTATGTCTGTCTCTGTGTGTGTCTGTGTCTGTCTGTCTGTCTGTCTGTCTGTCTGTCTGTCTGTCTCTCTCTCTCTCTCTCTCTCTCTCTCTCTCTCTCTCTCTCTCTCTCTCTCTGCCTGCCTACAAATTTTGTGCACCAGAAAAAATTTAAGTAATTAGCGTGATTGTAGGGTGCTGAAAGGCTGGACACTCAGACAAGGTTTCTACAACCATTAGAGACAAAAAAAATTCTTACCTGAGAATTTATTTTGCTCTCAAAGCCTTTTTCTGTGCTGTTGAATCATCATCAAGGTCAATCTTCTTTTACTTAAAGTCAGCTGAGTGCAAATGTGAATCACATCCACAAAGTGTTTTCGCAACAGCGTCAAGATTACTGTTTAATCAAACATCCAGGCAGTATAGTCTAGTGGAGTTGACAAATAAAATGAACATCACTGTCTGTATTTCCTAGAAAATCTAGGCTAACAGACTATTTCATCAAAACAGTCTATATGACTATGCAAGACATAAAGTCAGAGTAAATTAAAACTTGAACCTGCAATCTATTATCCTATCAGTTTGTTAAATTACACTCCAGTTTTTAGACATTTCGCTTAGATTCATACATACAATTTATAAGCTTGAATATTAGCATAATTTCACTGTTGCTTGCTGGAATAAGTAAACTTTTCAACAAAATGTCTATCCACATTCTGAAAGTCATCAATTTTCCCATGATCCCCCATACTCTCCAGTGAAACTCTGCTAATGACACAGCTCTTCTCCCGGCTCTGCTGGTAACCCAACTCAAACCAGGGCAATATCTAGAAAATTTGATTCAAAAACAGGATTGCAACAGATTCATTTATTTGGTACTTTTTTGGCCATCTAATTTCTCCTGCTTATTTCATTCTTTCATTTTCTTTCTTATTATATCATTCTGTTATCACCCTTCTTCATCTGTTGTATTTTAGCCAGACATTCAGGTCTTGGCAGCTTTGATAGATTTGGGCTCTGTTGACATTTGGGCTGAAAACTTCTTCATTTGGCTAGGGTTCTGTGCACCCTCTGAACCCTTCCCAATAGATGCCCATAGCAACCCCCAATTGTAGCCACCAAAATCATTTCCATATAGAAAATATATTGCCATATAGACAGGTCCTCTTCCATACAGGCAAAATTATTTCCTGCATCAAATCCCTGTAGTAGATGGAATTAATTGTGTGAGGGAGTTCTTAACCGAGGACATTGGCTTGAGCCCTTTTGGGAGGGAAGTAGGAACATTGATTAAATGACATAGTATAATGTATGCTTTATGTATTATTACTCCAATAATGAATGAAGTATGATGAAAGATGGATGACTATTAAATATCTCTATACTTCATAAATTAGAAATAATATCAAGCTACTTACTCAGCAAATATTCCAGTATTGTATATGAACATGGAATTTATATTCATATGTGTTATAATGATCTATTCAGATGCTATCAGAGAAAAGTAATGAATGTTGAATAATAAAAATAATAGATAATGAAATAATGAATGCTTCTTAGTTCTAAAATAGCATAACAATCATACTTTTTAGTACACTAAGAAGTAGTGTAAGACTTTTTCTTCTCAGTGTACTGCAAATAATCAATTAAAACCAATTGCTAATTACAGACAGTTTACCCTTTCCTGTACCTTCTTTTAATTCTTCTCAAATGATCTAACTCAGACTATTTGGGGGGCAACAGATATTTTTAGCACTAAGCTAAACTATGGTTTATTCTGCAGTTTTACAGCTGAGAACACAAGATTTACCTACTTTCTGCGTACCTAAATTCAACTCATCAGTTGATGAGTTCATATTTAACTTCCAGAAATCTAATTTACTTAAGCAAATATTTGTACCAGTTACATGCAAAGGCTTCTGATAGCATATGATATTAATGAAGGAATAATGTAATGTAATTGACACAGATATCAACATGATCATAAATTAATATATTTTTTGTTACAATAATTGTGGTGATTTGTGTCTGCTCAGCCACATTAGGAGATGCCCAGATATCCACTCAGACATCATTTCTGGGTGTGGCTGTGAGTGTATCTGGATGAGATTAGCTGTAAAGTACAGGGCTTTTCCTGAATATGTTGAGATTTTGTCCAGTCTTTGGAGGTTTGCATAAAACAAGTAGGCAAATAGGCAGGAATTCACTAGTTTTCCTGCCTTTCTTCTTGCTTAGCCTCTTGCCACTTACTAAGTGAGTTGCATAACTGGTTCTCTTAGTTCTTAGCTTTCTGTATTCATATTGAAATTTTACTGCCAGCTTTTCTGGGTCTCCAGATCACCCAGAGCAGTGCCTTTATAATAGCATGAGGTGATTTCTAATTTCTCTTTCTCTCCCTCTCTTCCTCTTCTCTTCTCTTCATCTATTTATATAGATATAGATGATATCAAATATAGATAAAGATGACATAGAAATAGAAGCAGAGATAGATAACATATAGAAAAAGAGATAAATGTGGAGATATATAGATACACATGCACACAAAGATATACATGTGGGTTTGTATAGCTGTATAAGACACAGGAAGGGAAATATCACAGTAAAATGCACAAGACAGTGTTTGGAGAAGCTGAAGATGCTATTGCACAGAATACATGGGGAAAAGAGGTGAAAATTTTGATGTGTGGTCTTTTTTTTTAATCCACTTACTTAAGTTACTCAGCTCTCGTTGCTCTTTAAATATGTGGTCCGAGCTTTGTATCAATCATCTTATCCAATTATCATACCTCTATTCAGAGATATCAAATAACAGAAAGGCAATGCCATATCCAATGATACACAGAGGGGATTTTGGAAGCTAGGGTCAGACTTAGCTCTGTAGGAGCACAAAGCCTGTCATGCTAGAATTTGGTCCAAGCTACTCCCGTTCATCAGGCATTCCAGTTGAAACTGCTGCTTTTCTCTTACTCCATATATATATATATATATATATATATATATATATATATTCCTGTTACTTATACTATTGCTGTAATTTTTATATGCTGCAATCATGCATCCTTTGTCTCTGAAAAGTAATTTCTTTTAAAATTGGGAATAGTAATAAGATATTGCCTTGTTTCTCCTTGAATAATGGGTACTTGAATATGTTTCTTTCCTAGAAATGAGCACGAGCTTCATTAAGTCAGAAAGCTTATTGATGACATATACTTAAAATGTTTACTACAGAAACCAATATTATAATATATAGATAGATATTGGCATATATCAATATATATACTATATTGATATATAATATATACCAATATATAGTCATTCTTTTAGGTATTATAAATTCTCTTACTATTAGCAGTAGTATTATCATCATCATCTTATTATTATGTACCAGGTACATCATTTAAGTTTAGTAAATTATACTTTCTTTTTTCTTTTGTCTGTCATAAGGCTTGGGCACTATCCCTGAGCTCTTTAGCCCCACTTCTGGTTTTCTGGTGTTTAATTGGAGATAAGAGTCTTGTGTTGGGGTTAGCTTTGAACCAAAATCCTCAGATCTGCTGAATAACTAGAATTACAGGCATGAGTCACTGGCACCCAACCTGAATTATAGTTAATATGATTAAATTGAACAATATTTGAAATAGTTATTCCTACAATAATGCTTTCATTTAGAACAATACATATCTTAACACAAATGTAAATATGAGTATATTGTTACCAATTATAATCTTTAATAAATTTTTAATAAATGAAGGATGATGTGTTGAAGACATATTACACTTAGGGCACATAGTTAGCTTGTAAAAGTTGTTCAATGAAATAAAAATGTTTCAAGAGAAAAAAATCAATATTTGCACTTATCGGTTAAGATTCCTAGTTTAACCTCCATGGAAGGGTCAAAAACAATTTGAACTGTCTTGCCAACTCTTCTCCTCCCCGTCACTAAAGGAATGGGGATGTGATATAATGTGATGATGTTCTCAGAAGTTCTATAATGGCTTACTCTTTCTGAGGAGGTCCACGTTGCTGATCAGTACTGTATCTTGGTGTATTTCTTCAAAAACTTTGCAACATGAGAGCAGTCTAGAATTCTTTTTTTCCACTTGTAATTATTAGAGTCTCTTGAGAAATAAACCACAACACAGGCTCTGAGCATTGCTTTGTAGTTTGCATTGACTTTAATAGAGGATGAGTATACTTGACCCTCAGACACAGAGGTGACTGCCAGCTGGGAACTTTCTGGAGTGCAAATGGGATATGATTTATGACACACCTCAGAGACTACATCCTTTGCTGTTCTTCATTAGATTGCCTGACCTAACCAGGCTGTGTGCTGCCAGACACAAAACAAAGCATGCCTACATTGACTCAGATACAACCTGTGCTTAGTTAAAGTTAAAAAAAAAATACCACGAACCCTTCCTCTAGAATATCAGTGGCTCCACATAGGCCTGAATCATTGAGAAAGAATAACAACTGATTTTGCATTCACTTTTTATTTGTCAATTGTTTTGCAATGGTTGTGTACGGGTGTTTCCATTTCTTTTTTTTTTTATCAACTAAAGCGGTGCCTCTTTACATTGAAGAGTATATATTCAAATTATATGCTTTTTAAAAGGTAAAAGGAGCATTTTTGCTAGTGAATACATTCGTTTCAGCCACTGAATAGTTCTCTAGGCCTCTTTCTTGTGTGCTTTCAGTTATTATCTGTCATTTGTTTTAAGGAGAATTGTTCTTGTAAGATTTAAAAGGGAAGGTCAACCATACGAAGAATGTAAGACAGAAGAGGAGGCTGTGCAGCAGTATCTACCACAACAGAAATGACAGGCTTCATAGATCATAATGCTTCCGCTTGGAAAATGATGAATAAGAAGTTTCAGGAATTTTATCCTCAATTTTAAAAATGGCTGGCAGTGTTTATAAATGATACTTAGAAAGTATGAGCTCCCAAGTTACTTCAAGCTTCTGGGACTCCAAAATAATAGAGACCAGGAAAATTGTTGAAAACCAGACATACAGTCAGTGGACCCATGACAAAGACAGGATGAACAGAAAGATGCTGCTTAATTATTTTAGGACATTTCAGAAGTGATGTGAGGCAATGATTGTAATACACCCCCTGCTGGACAGAAGAGCCCACTGCAGCCTCTGTGTCAATCATCCCAAATTGACATCTATAAGTACATCTATATGAGGGATTCTGGAAACAAATTATGCCCATTTCTTTACCCTTGTGATTTCTCTTGCATTCAATACTTTTTACTTGAAAATCTTAGTATTTTTCTTCTACACGTACCCACCTACTTTAGTAAAGAGTAGGCAGTATTATATATGTTATGCAGCATTGTAATTTATGACTTCTTTCTAATACCTAATCTATGATCATCAAAATGCCTTAATCTCCTAGGTGGCATTGCAGCAAAAGTTACTTCTCTCCAAAGCCAGCTGATAGTGTTTGAGGTATGATATTTCCAGGGCTGAAAGAAAGAGGGGTAAAGTACAATGAGAGGATTATCACTGCTTGATTACTTCTCTTCCTTGATCATATTTTACTAGCTAGGTCTCGTTATCAGGATCTTAGACCTTAGAAATTTCCCTCACCTATGCAACTTTTTCTGCTTACTTTCAACTTAGAATTATGACTTTTATTTTAACAGCCACACGTAGAGAGTGTGGCTGCTATCCACTCCATCTGAAATGGGACATATTGGAGCTATTTTTCCTCATTTGGCTTGTATTAGAATGTTGAAAGGAGTGGGATTCATCAAGATGCACTATATGCATAAACTGCTTCAGCAAATGGCAACTCCTTTGTAGAACTACTTAAAGATAATAAAAATACGTTTTTAAGAAAGAAACTTCTTGATTTTCCCCCTCTGGTCTGTGCCAAGCTAATCACACTAGAAGGCATCTCCAAGACCATTTTCTTTCTTCTCTTCTGTCCTTTAGAAGGCTGTTCATACATTCAATCTTTATCAGATCATGAAGCCTAGAAACTCAATCTACCCCCTCTCAGGACACTCTCATCCAAAGGTCACACTTGGTAACCATTTCCTGCCTGCAGCAGGATACAGTTTAGAAACAAACTACATACACAGGGAGGTTTAATCCATACTCAAGTCCTAGTTTTACCTTAAACTCACTGTACAATGATGGGAAACTTGCTTAACCTCCCTATTTGATGCCTTGGCCTTACTGATCTCAGACATTGTGCAAGATATTTGAACAGCCTGGCTTAAGTCAAATAATGAATAAATGATGATGATGATGCTTTGACAGATGACACTTCTGTTATGGCACTTAACAATGTTAAGGTTTCTGATACACTTGCTGCTATGTAATCTCACTTTTCCTTCTGCAGAACTACATTCTCTATATTATTTTTCCATATATTTTTATTGTAATTAATAGAAGGGTTACATGATATTTGCCAGATAGATGGTGCATTAATTCCCATACATTGATACCCTTTCACGTGTCTTCATCCCCATTTCCCTCCCCCCCACCCCCACCCTTCATCTTGTTTTCCCCCGTTCCCTATCCAATTTCAGATAACCAAATATAAATATATCCGATATATCAGGTAACAAAGTGAGATAGTGTAACAATATGAGATAATCAAGGGACAGCAAAAGTGATGAGAGATAACATAGTACCTTAAGAACAGCAATCATTCATTATATGGCTTATGTTTACATCGTATTTTAAATGACAAGTTTAACAAACAAGTGTTCAATGAGGGAATCTCTAATTACAATCTCTGGGACTTAGTATTTAGAACTTAATCAAAATTAGGCTAAGGGTTTGTATGTCATAGAAACATATCAATTTATGAAATAAAACATTATGTCTATAGAGTCATAGGTTTTTATGTCTATATAGTTATGTTTGTATTTCCATGACCATGTCCATAGCTTTGGGTATGCAGTTATTGAGTCCTCGCTCTTGTACTCTTTGGATTTAATAGCTGCATATTAAGGATACCATGCGCCTTTTGTTCCTTTGGTCTTGACTTGTCTCACTCAGCATGATTCGCTCTAGATTCATCCACTTCCCTGCGAATGCCATTATTTAATCTTGTCTTTTGGCTATGTAGTATACTATTTTTTAAAGGACAAATGCTTTATAAATCTACCCACAAACTTTGTGGTTTTGTTTTCACTCAAAATAGAAGCAAAGAGTAGAAGAGTTGCACCAAATGAAAATGGACAGTAATATAAAATTTTACCTGGATATAGTAATATTTGCATATTTTAAGGCCTTGTCATGGTACTGTGAATTTTGATAAGAATGTTGCCTGAACAAGCAGGAGTTTGACAGTGATTTTTAACAGTGGATGAAAGATGAATGTTGCTGGTAATTCCCAGTCAGAAATCTGATGCATGTGAGGAACTATAAAGTCCATTCCTAATGGATTCTATTGACTATTCTTTGTCTGCCAAGACATAAAGCATTTTAACAAGGTCTCTTTTCTATTTTCTCTGTGCTTCTCCTTTTGACTTCTGATAATCTGATTCCTTCCTTTAGAGAATAAAAGAAAAACAGAAGAAAATATGACTAAAAAGAATCATCAAACGTTCATTAACATTACCCACTGAACACTCAAATTGAATATACCAATTTTAACATTTGGTCTATTTTGATTTATAAAACAGAATGTTTCCTCTCTTTTTCATGCTTTAGGTTAGATTCTCAGAAGTCTTATTCT
Source organism: Megascapheus bottae (assembly GCF_031878675.1). Classification (NCBI taxonomy): domain Eukaryota; kingdom Metazoa; phylum Chordata; class Mammalia; order Rodentia; family Geomyidae; genus Megascapheus; species Megascapheus bottae. The sequence goes on from NC_143509.1 coordinate 95,955,901, forward strand.
CCTCTAATAAAGAGTACTGTTCTCATAATATTAGCTTAGTAAGATAGAGGTTAACACTCATCTTGTAAGAAACTTGAAAAACTAGTCCTTATAAGCAGAAAGGAAGTCCAAGATCAAATACAAATGCACATATACACAGCAACCTACTAGTTCTTTACAAAAAGAATATCTCTGACACTTGTAATTGCTGTCTAGTGTATTTATGAATGCTTCTTGGATTCTGTATTTGCTATCAGATTCTTAAAATTGGGAGACATGTTGTAGGAGAATCTTCAGCAAGGCATGCAAGTTAGAAAGAAAATTCTATTTGTTTAAATGAAAGCAGTTCTAAAAGGAAATTTTGGTGATAATAATGGGAAATGTGGGTAAAGAAGAGAAGATAACATAGCTTGAGTCATGAATAAAGAAGAAAAATCAAAGTTGATGAATTCAAGGGTTTTCTATGACATTTCTCACTTTCTGATGAAAGCGACAAGGAATGTAATGTTTAATGAAATAGAGGCCCTCCTTTTCCCTTTATATGTATGTAAATAACCATAAGTATATCATGTATTTACATATACATATTTATGTATTCATATATCTACATAAATATGAATGCAAATATATGTATGCTGCTGTATGCAAATCTATATATGAAATGACAGGATGCTGAATTTGAAAATTCGTGTTTTAATATTGAAATTTTGATTCTTTTTGAAGTGAATTCATCATAATTAATTAAATTGAAGCGAGCTAATCTAATTGTTAAGCATTACAGCTCAAAAACTCATCCAGAGCATTATGTTCACTCGTTTTATTTACAGCAATAAATATAAATTCAAAAGCAAAGTCTTAAAAGTAAAAATAAATTAACCCCATGTATTTCAGGTTATGAATTTACCACCCACAAAATTAAGTATAAATAACTGAATGCTGCTGCACGTGGTACAAAAATTAATCTCTGTCACAGTTCTCTTGGATTGGTTCACTTTGACTCCGAGAGACATTATGGAAAAAACTTATGTACATTTTGTCATTGAGGAATAGCTATGAAACTGATAGATTTAGTCCTGAATACTATGCTTTTTTATATTTTCGATGCTTGGATGTAAAGAAAAAAATTGTCCATATCAACCTAATGCCTGTATTATTTGTGGCAAGAAATGCAACAAGTTTCATGAAGTAGAGGGGATTTTACTGCCTTCTGTGCTGGCATGCTCTTTGAACACCTAAACACGTGATATGCATATGTCATATGTGTACATGTATGCTCGCAAGTGTCTATGATATATGCAGAGGCATAGTTCTATATGTTCAGGTATATGTAAAATGGGGATGGAGGGGCCGGGAGTTTGGCCTAATGGTAGAGTGCTTGCCTAGCATGCATGCAGACCCGGGTTCGATTCCTTGGTACCACATACTAGAAAAAGCCAGAAGTGGTGCTGAGGCTCAAGTGATAGAGCTCTAGCCTTGAGAAAAATCCAAGGACAGTGCTCAGGCCCTGAGCTTAAGCCCAGGACTGGCAAAAAAATGGGGATGGAATCATGCTTTTTCTAAAATTGCTGATCTTTAAAGCAGCAATGACTAGATACAAAGCAACACTACATAAAATATTAATCCACATTTGGTCATTACAAAACAAATGAGCTGAGTAACAGGGTCGTGATCAAGCAAAGGCAAAAAAGAAAACTTGCCTCACAAGCACAACTATGCTGTGACCAAATCTGTGAGTAAAGCAGGCCTTCTAATTTAGAGAATTAGTATCAGTCAAAGGGCCAGGGAGTTTATATGAGATGAGAGTAGAGGTACTCTTGATATTCTTTGCTATGAAGAATGGATTGACATTAACTGATCTTTTCCTTTCTCCAAATCATATTGCAAGCACAGATACTTTTCCTTAGAATAAGCCAATAAAATATTTGGAAAATTTATATACAAATAATTGAATACTGTTCTAGATGGTACAAAAATCAATGTGTTTCATAGTTCTTTTCAATTGGTTCACCTCAGTGCATAGAGACAGAGTGAAAAAAACCTTACGTATTGTTCTTGAGTACTAGCTATGGATTTGATATATTTAGTCTTAAATACTAGTCTGTTTTTCGATTTTTCAGTGATTGGACATAAAGAAAAAGCATTATCTATAGCAGGCATTTACCCAACCATCCAGAATCTAGGGCATACTAAATCCACTAGCACAACAATGTTCATTGCAGCATTATTCACCATAGCAAAGATATAGAACCAACCTAGATGTCCCTCAGTTGATGAGTGGATCAACAAGTTGTGGTATTTGTACACAATGGAATTCTATGCTGCTGTCAGAAAGAATGACATCGCCCCATTTGTTAGGAAATGGAAAGACTTAGAAAAAATCATATTAAGTGAAGTAAGCCAGACTCAAAGGAACTTAGGCTCAATGGTTTCCCTCATTTGTCATAATCAGTAGAAACCTTGGGCTCTACTAGCAGAGATCTGCAATAGAGCAAAACCTTGATACAAAAGGCCATATAGTATGAAGCTAATTGAAAGGACCTCCAGGATATTGAAACAAAAGCCATATATCGAATGATTGTTGTCCTTAATGTACTATGTTGTCTCTCATCTCCTTTGCTGTCCCTTGGGTATCTCATATTGTTACAGTATCTCACTTTGTTATCTGATATATTGAATTTATTTGTATTTGGTTATCTGAAACTTGATAGGGAAGGGGGGAAAACCAATACAGGGAGTGGGTGGTGGGTGGGGAGAGGGTAATGGGTACCAAGACATATGAAAGAGTATCAATGTATGTGAATTAATGCACCTTCTATCTGGTAAATATCATGTAACCCTTTTATTAATTACAATAAAAATATATTAAAAAAGAAAGACAATCACCACAGTAGTTTAAGAAAAAGTATTATATATTAAAGATTCAGGTCTACAAATGAATGGCACAGGTGACCGGGAAAAGAGGATTCTATCAGCATCTTGCTGGTGGATGTAGAATTGATTATTAATAATACATACCTTCTTTAACAGAGAGTTCAAGAATGAGTTTTACCTGGTTCTACCAAGTTCTCATCTCCATAGACAAAATGAGAATGGACATTTAAATTCTGAAGCTCAAAGTAGTTAGGCAAAAGCATCTAGAGAAATCCAGGCTTCCCATGGCTGCATTTTATTCTGTTAGAGGCTGGGTAGTAAAAACTGACTTATGTAGGCTTAAATGTCACTCTGTGTACAGTGAATTTATAAACCCTCAGAAGTAGTGCTGGTAAATCTCCCAGCCTTCACATCTCAAAGACACTTGAGCCCACCAAGCCCTTTAATATTCCCAGTCCCAGTCAACTGGGCCTCTTGAGTGTTTAGCATGTTTTAATTTAGTGAACCTTTAATCACCTTTGTGCCTATTAGAGGTAATTTTTCCATCCTCAAAGCCTTGGCTTTTATCTGATCCTGGTTGAAATTCTCATAAATTCACCCCGTGACATGAGGTAATACTCCAACCATATTTCAAAAGATTGTTTTAGCTCACTAATTATACATGACTGCTTCTGACATTCTCTGAAAGAAGAGAGTTGGTGTAAACATTTTGAGCGGTTCACCCTTCCTCAAAACCAACAACCATTATCTGGTTAACCACTTCAAATTAGTCCCTGAGATAAACACATCCCCCAGTCTGGCCACAATAATAGGAAGAACAGGAAATGTTTATTAAAACTTACAATGGACAGGACCTTCAGTTGTATTAATTCACTGAACACTATCACCTTATAAGGTAAATATTAATACCTACATTTAATGGGTGGAATGGAGAGTTTAAGTAATGAGATACTCAAAGGCATGATGACCATTAAACGCACAAGTTAGATTTGAACTTACATAAGCGAACCACAGAACCTGTACTATTGCACTTAGCCACACAGCTGATTTACAGAGCTCTCCACGTGGGGAATATTGTTGATATCTTTTGACAGCCTTTGTGGTAATGTACTTAGCACACCTAAACACTTGAAGCCACAGTTTGTGTAGAAGTATTTTATCTGCCATGACATAAAGTCCTGTTCCCGGAGATGGTAGCATTGTTTCCTTTTGGTTTCCTCCTGTCACCTATGTCACATTCATCTTCGAAAGGCCACCATCACATGCCATATCTTGGGCAGTATTTACACTGTGTCACACAGAGGAGAGGGACTATACTTTTAACACTATGTTTCTGAGCCCAGAGGTGTCCCTTTACTTTATCTCGTGACCTCTTTCCCTATAGGCACTGATGTACTTGGTGTTCCAGGGGTAAAAGTGTATCACGTACAAGGCTCTCCTTTTCTTAATCTTCAGAAAATGCACTCACGGTTCTAACTATGTGTGGATGTCTTAACCCAAAGTGTCAGTGAAGATTCAACCGATTTTAGTTACCCTAGAATACAAGAGGAATAATTGGAAAGCTATAGTAGATAAAGACATTATGCTTTAGAAGTACATTTCAGATCATCTACGGAGTAATATTCAGTGCTGAACATGGTGTCAAAAATAATTAGGCTTACTCTTTTTTTTTTTGCCAGTCCTGGGCTTGAGCTCAGGGCCTGAGCACTGTCCTTGGACTTTCTCAAGGCTAGAGCTCTACCACACGAGCCTCAGCACCACTTCCAGGTTATTTTTTTTCCTATGTATGTGGTACTGAGGAATCGAACCCAGGTCTTCGTGCATGCTAGGCAAGCACTCTACCACTAGGCCAAACTCCTGGCCCCTAGGCTTACTCTTAACAGTGCCATTCGCATGGTTTTCCTGTGACATCTCTCAACATCTAAGCCAGGCTTTTTATTTTAGAAGAAAGAGGCACTGTGGCTCCCAGGCTCTTTCATTCTTCCGAGTGGTGGTATCTCAGACCTGGGACTGTGAATCAGATTGCCGCCTAGGCTTGGACAAAGTGATGCTGGAAGAGAAGGATGAATAAGAACCAGGCATCAGTGGTTCACCCCTGTAATCCTAGCTACTCAGAAGGCTGAGATCTGAGGACAGTAGTTCAAACGCCTGTGACACTCTTACCTTCAATTAACCAACAAAACACTGGGAATGGAACTGTGGCTGTTAGCCTTGTGAAAAAAGCTCGGGGACAGCTTCCAGGCACTGTCTTTAGGGCTTCAAATTGTCACACACACAAAAAGAGGACTGGGGATTCTGCTAGAGTGGTGATTGTCAGAAGAAGAGATCATAGCAATGACATCTGTTGACCTCAGCCCAGTTTAGTGATAGCTAAACACAACCGGAGCAGACAGACAAATGATATCCTAAGATGATTTCTGCTCTACTCTTGGTTTGACTGCTACAGCAGGTGTCTTGACAACCCTGAAACTTGAATAGCTCACTCATCACCCTACTTCTCAGCTTTGGCAATGATTCTTTGATCTTCTCATAGGCTCTGTAATTTCTCTCTCTCATTCTCTCTCTCTCTCTCTCTGTCTCTCTCTCTCTCTCTCTCTGTCTCTCTCTCTCTCTCTATCTCTCTGTCTCTCTCTCTGTCTCTCTCTCTGTCTCTCTCTCTCTCTTCCTTTCTGTCTCTCTTTCTGCGTGTGCATGTGTGTATGCCAGTGAAGTACACCCCTTTGAATCAGTGATCTTACCTGACACATCTTATATATTCTCACGTTCTTTACTTTTAGAACAGGTGTATTCTATGAGATATATATATATATACATATATATGTATGTACATGCAATTGTACATTTGTAAAGAAATGGAAAGACTTGGAAAAATATTAAGTGAACTAAGCTAGACACAGAGAAACAAAAGTTGCCTGGTTTCCCTCATCTGTACTACTACAAATGAACTACTACAGAATGGACCTATACATCTAGGAAGAAAAATGTTAAGTGATTTGTAGTTGGCTACACATGAATTAGTGGAAGTATAATTGACTCTACAGAGAACTCAAATAGTGTAGTTTTTTTAGAAAGATGAGGCCGAAGGCCAACCAGAAAAGCACCAGAAAATGAGTTCTTACAAGAGAGTAGTGGAGACAAAATGGAAGGGGGAAGAGCGACAGAATCCGGGCCAGAGTTCCTTGTATGTGCCACAAAATGAAGAAAAGGAGGAGAAGGGTGTGTTGAAAGAGGTGACAGTGGTAAAGGGCTGACACTGGTCAGGAAGCATTGTAGTCATAAACTGTCTTTTCTTAAATGGCAATTTCTTTGTACAACTTCTTAAAGATAATAAAAATATTTCAAAGGAAGAGAGATGTGTTGGCTTGGTGAGCTTTCCTTTGGCTGTTTATCTTAGTAAACATTGTTTGCCTAAGATCTTTGCATAGAAAAGGGCATGACAAGCTATTGTGTGGAGAGAGCATGGGTGTGAGCCTCTTCCTTTGTCACATAATGGCCACTGGACATGGGTTCTAGTAACTTATCAGGACTTCGTTATACATTCACAATCTGCCTTAGAAGGATCCAAGCTATTTCAGAGAAGCTATGAAAGTCTCATGGCCAAATATTTCAGCTAACACTTTCCCAGGGAAATATTGTATAAAAGACGTGTATGAAGATCTTAATACACCCAAGTTTCACAGCCAGGCTGTGTTACAAACAGGAGAGGAATAACAAAGTAAGATATTTAACTCTAAGAACTTAAATAATGAATTTTAATTAGATGCATTAAAGTTAAGTGTAGCTAGGCTTCCGTGAGGAAACTCATAATTAAGCGAAGGAGAAATTCATGGGTCATATTATGTAATAAAAAATAGTTGTGGGAAAAAGGAAACATGTAACAAGAATGGAGTTGCAAATGTCCTCAGTGAACTGCTTTCTGTGTTAATTTGTCTACGTAGACCAGAAAATGGAACCAGTTTTTATGTGTTGTTTAGTTGAATAAGGAAGTCTTTCGATTGGATGAGATAGCAGAGATCTAAAGCATTTTATGAAAATAATAATATCAATAATGATGATGATGAAGATAATGGCTCAGATCTACTGCCTACTCTGATTCCAGCTATTCTTTTGAAAATACCTGACTCTTTAATCTTCAGCTAACTACATTGGCCTTATTTTCAATCTGCAGAAAAGAGATTTATTGAGGGTAAAAATAAAGTGGTATAAGATCCTAGAGTGAATCAAGTTGATAAGATCCAAGCAGTCTGCCTCACTCTGTGAGCTTATCTTCTGGAAAGGTAGCTAGCATATCAATGCAATGAAGATCCAATTAGGGCAACCCTTAATAAAAAAAATACCCTAAGGAAAAGATGAAGAGAGGATTGGTGATGTAACAAAGGAGACCTCTCTGAGGAATGTATAAGTGCCAGAATTAGAGGGAATAAATATACAGTTAATGAGGAGAGGTAAATAAACAGGTAATTATTTTTACAACTTAATATTTTGGATTTTAAGTATTAGATTGGATAGAAGTTCTAGCAAGGTCAGGAGGTAAGGAGGTCGAAAGGCCACATAAGTAGAGTGAATAATTTGTTGATTAAAATATGCTGAGACATGTTTGTCAATACATATACACAGTTGGAATCATTCCTCAGACAGATAAATAGAGTATGGGAAGTGGTGGTAGGGTTCAACTGATGGAGTTCTTCCCAAACAAGTATGGGGCCCTGAGTTCAAACTTCAGTGTCACCAACAGGAAATGTATACCGAAAAGTCAAATTGGGAGAGATGCAAGAGTTCATAGAGCCACTGTGTACCTAGTTAAATTTGCATTTTAGATAAACCACCACATTTTTTAGCTTAAGCATGTTTCATGTTCCCATTTTGGGCATAATCACACTGCAAGAGTTGGTTGTGGATCAGAAATTCTAATTTCACAGGATATTCTTTATTAGCATTTTATAACACAGGTATATAGAGTGAAGGGCATCACCAACTTGACGTGAAGGAGACAAATGACTGCTTAAAGTAGAAAAGAATACTTGAAAAAAAAAGACAGCGGGGATGGTGGCAGAACGCAGAATTGATGATGGGCAAGTGCTAAGTACAGACATGCTTATAGGAGTTTACTCTGCTTCTGTCAAGAATACAACTGGTCTGGGTGGATTAGTTAGTTAGTTAAAGACTGTTGAAACAGAATCCAGGTCTCCCATACACTGCAGCCAGGGGCCAGCTAACCTCTAGTCAGACCACCACTTTCCCCATGCGTGGGCTATGTACGCCTCTTCAGGAAGACTATTTCACATGCTTCATGATTTGGGTACATAAGCATGAAAATTCTTGCTGTATAGAACTGGGGATTGTGGTTATCTGTTTTACAGTAGTCTGTCATAAAGCCAAATAACAAATACAAAATGAGGGTAACAATAACTCACATCTACCAAATGCACAATTACGGCAGGAGCAGCTCTGTAGGATCTTCATGTAGCTCTCACTCTATCTTCAAGAGACCCTGTGAAGTTGTGACCATTATTACTCACATTATACAGAGGAGAAGATTAAACTCTGATGTGGTCAAATCACTTATCCAAGGTTACCCTGGTAATAAGTGGCAATCTGGCAGACTACAATGAGACAAATGTGCCTACAGAAAGGGCATGGCTGCCCACCTGGAACACTGAATCATATTCAGCTAAATGACAAGTCTGGATCTGATGGTGAAAGGATTGGGGGCGGGGGGTTCTCTAGCTGAGAGGTGCGGAATATTCTGTGGGAGGGTAGAGGCCTACAAAATGGAGAGAAGAAGGGAGAGAGGGGAAGGGAAATGGGAGATCTAAAAAAGACAGAGAGGGAAGTTTGAGAGAGAAAGAAGGGAAGAAGGAAAGGGGGAGGGAGCAGGAATAGGAGAATAGAGAACATGAGAAAGGGAGAGGAGGAAGAGAGGGAGAGGAAGGAAAGGAAGAATGAGAAAGAAGTAAAAGAAGAAAGAGAGAATGGGAGGAAAGGGGAATGAGAAACTGAGTCCCAGGTTTTAACCTTGATTCTGTTGCTTAATAATGGTTTATACAGGTCTGAAAATAGGACACTCTATTTTAGATTCCTAAGTTTAAAATCTAACCTTGCCTTGCCTTGTCAAAATTATCTGAATTTAGGGGATTTTTAAAAATTCCTTCAGCTTTGGTATCATGCAAATGTTTCAGGAAGTTTTTTAAAAAGAACAGTATAATATAATAGTACAGTACAGTACAGTATGATAATAGGGAATCATGAACGACACAAAATGTAATTGAGCCAGAGAGTACTTGCAAAGACAGGAAAACTAAATGCAGTCATTCTATCAGTCTCTCTGTCTCTGTCAGTCTCTGTCTGTCTGTCTGTCTGTCTGTCTGTCTCTCTCTCTCTCTCTCTCTCTCTGTCTCTCTCCGTGTGTGTGTGTGTGTGTGTGTTACTGCAGATTAGAGATTAGACTCAGGGTCTTGTTTTTGCTAGGGTCTTGTTTTGCTTGAATTATATCCTAAAATGATTTGCTTTTGATGCGTTCCAGACATTTATTACATACCATTAGACATATTGAGAAACTAGAGGCAAGTAGATAGAGGCTTCCCCTCTTTATGAGGAGGTGGCATTTGTCCAGGCTTCTGCCATTTTCCTGTTGGAATGAGGAAGCTATCACAATGGAAATCTGCTTCCACTGACAAGGTGAAATTCATTATGGGAAGTGAAGGAAACACTGCTTGAGGTCAAGAGAGAGCTGATATAAGGGCAAATGTTTAACAGATGTCATGGATCATTACGGTAAATTCACATATTAATTGAAATTGATACTTGATGAAAAACCTACCTGGTGGGCCAGTTCTGTGCCTCCATAATCTTCTATACCTTGAATTGTGCCTTCATAGTCCTGTCGCTATTCTCAAGGCCACATGGTGAGAGCTGTATTAAAAAAGCATCATTCTACATCATTTCACAGAGGGACTCACAAAGGATAGCAGATTGTGAGTTTAGACAACAATAGAAGCATATGCGACAAGTTACAGACATAGTCTGAGTGATGCATGATATCTATGGTACTAGCAAGATGAAATGAAGAAAAGCAATAAGCTTAAATGCTGCTAGATACACAGTATTAAGGGGGTGATGTGGTAATCAGTTTGATTTAGAGATGAAGCATCACTGGAGAAGCTCTTCACGTTCCAAGCCAGTGGCTGTGTAGTTTCTACATCCACTGTCTTCTGGTTCATGTGGTCCTTGGGGCCCCCTTGTCACAAAAGAGTCTTCCACACACACTTTGAAAAAGTCATCCTAAACTTTTGTTACATTAATACAGTGCTTCAATATTCATTAAAATCTTCCTGAAGATTATGAGTATTTTCATTGATGAGAACATTTTTTATTGATTTTCATCATTAAATTTCCTTCATCTCGATAATAGGAATTGATTAAAAGATTTATGTCTGCAGCTAGTAAATTAATTAGGAAGCCTACAGAGTGGGAGAAGATCTTCACCAACCAAACAACAGACAAAGGCCTCATATCTAAAATATATCAACAACTCAAAAAATTGAATCACTCCAAAACTAATCTCCAAAGTAACAACCATCCCATTAAAAAATGGGCCAAAGACTTAATGAGAGTCTTCTCTGAAGAAGAAACAAAAATGGCCTGTAGACACATGAAGAAATGCTCAACATCTCTGGTCATAAAAGAAATGCAAATCAAAACAACTCTAAGATTCCACCTCACTCCAGCTAGAATGGCCAGGATCAGGAAAACGAATAACAACAGATGCTGGAGGGGATGTGGCCAGGAGGGATCACTACTACACTGTTGGTGGGAGTGCAAACTCATTCAACCACTATGGAAAGCAGTGTGGCAGTTCTTCAAAAGACTAAACATAGAACTTCCCTATGACCCAGCAATTCCACTACTTGGCATTTACCCAAACATCCAGAAACAAGGACATACTAAATCCACTAGCACAACAATGTTCACTGCAGCACTATTTACCATAGCAAAGATATGGAACCAACCCAGATGTCCCACAGTTGATGAGTGGATCAACAAGTTGTGGTATTTGTACACAATGGAATTCTATGCTGCTGTCAGAAAGAACGACATCGCCCCATTTATTAGGAAATGGAAAGACTTAGAAAAAATCATATTACGTGAAGTAAGCCAGACTCAAAGGAACTTAGGCTCAGTGGTTTCCCTCATCTGTCATAATCAGTAGAAACCTTGGGCTCTACTAGCAGAGATCTGCAATAGAGCAAAATCTTGATACATAAGGTCATATAGTATGAAGCTAATTGAAAGGACCTCCAGGATATTGAAACAAAAGCCATATAATGAATGATTGTTGTCCTTAATGTACTATGTTATCTCTCATCTCCTTTGCTGTCCCTTGGGTATCTCATATTGTTACAGTATCTCACTTTGTTATCTGATATATTGAATTTATTTGTATTTGGTTATTTGAAATTTGATAGGGAAGGGGGGAAAACCAAGATAGGGGGGTGGGGGGGGGGGTAATGGGTACCAAGACATGTGAAAGGGTATCAATGTATGTGAATTAATGCACCTTCTATCTGGCAAATATCATGTAACCCTTTTATTAATTACAATAAAAATATTAAAAAAGAGATTTATGTCTGTAAATACTTTTTTCAGTAGAGGGAAGAAATTTCCCTTTTGGCATCCACATTTCAAATAGATATACACCCTCCAATTTTGTGCTGCACCATCAGTTAATACTAGATCCTAAAATATGCAGTCATTGCCATTCTGTGGTACACTGAACTCTATTATTTGTTCTTTGAACTTATTAACTATATTTTGTATTTGGAAATGCCGTCCCTATTTGCATTCAGGAAAAAAACCTAAGGGTCTATATACCACAAATAAAATAGATACAAATAGATACTTGTTCTCCAAAATAGAACTACAAAGTGACCACAATTTAAAAATGTGATTTATGGTTCTTTAGCAGTCTGACAAGACTGTAGGCCCAGATTTTGCACTATGCTTCTAAAAGCTATGACTTTCAAGAGGTACAAATCAAATTTAATAGTAGCTCAGCAGTTAAGAATAGAATTCAAAAAAGCCTTCAACTAAGACCAGCACTTAATGACATATAAACCATACAGAACAGTAACTTCTGTCATTTCTATACAGAGATTATTCTATGGCACTTCTTGATTAAAATAAGCATCATCAAGAGATTTGGACAACTCAGATAAGTCTTAGATTTCAAAACTTCATTACAAAGTGATAAGAACGAAACGGGAGGTGTTGCTCAGTGGGTGAGCACCTGAAATCAAGGGCAAAGGCCATACACATATACATACATGCACACACCATACATTCATCATAAATACATCATTCATGCATGCATACATGCGTACATACATACATACAGTGTTTGCAAAGGGGATCTACTACGGATCATTGATTGTTTTATATTTTATCTTCATTCAAACACTCGAAAACATTCTATAAAAGCAGCTGATTTAATTCTTTTTTTAATTTTTTTATTGTAATTAATAAAAGGGTTACATGATATTTGCCAGATAGAAGGTGCATTAATTCACATACATTGATACCCTTTCACATGTCTTGGTACCCATTACCCTCCCCCCCACCCACTCATCTTGGTTTTCCCCCCTTTCCTATCAAATTTCAAATAACCAAATACAAATAAATTCAATATATCATATAACAAAGTGAGATACTGTAACTATATGAGATACCCAAGGGACAGCAAAGGAGATGAGAGATAACAGAGTATATTAAGGACAGCAATCATTTGTTATATGGCTTTTGTTTCAATATCCTGGAGGTCCTTTCAATTAGCTTCATACTATATGGCCTTATGTATCAAGGTTTTGCTCTATTGCAGATCTCTGCTAGTAGAGCCCAAGGTTTCTACTGATTATGACAGATGAGGGAAACCATTGAGCCTAAGTTCCTTTGAGTCTGGCTTACTTCACGTAATATGATTCTTTCTAAGTCTTTCCATTTCCTAACAAATGGGGCGATGTCGTTTTTTTCTGACAGCAGCATAGAATTCCATTGTGTACAAATACCACAACTTGTTGATCCACTCATCAACTGTGGGACATCTGGGTTGGTTCCATATCTTTGCTATGGTGAATAGTGCTGCAGTGAACATTGTTGTGCTAGTGGATTTAGTATGTCCTTGTTTCTGGATGTTTGGGTAAATGCCAAGTAGTGGAATTGCTGGGTCATAGGGGAGCTCTATGTTTAGTCTTTTGAAGAACTGCCACACTGCTTTCCATAGTGGTTGAATGAGTTTGCACTCCCACCAGCAGTGTAGTAGTGATCCCTCCTGGCCACATCCCCTCCAGCATCTGCTATTATTCGTTTTCCTGATCCTGGCCATTCTAACTGGAGTGAGGTGGAATCTTAGCCTTATTTTGATTTGCATTTCTTTTATGACAAGAGATGTTGAGCATTTCTTCATGTGTCTATAGGCCATCTTTGTTTTTTCTTCAGAGAAGACTCCTCTTTAAGTCTTTGGCCCATTTTTTAATGGGATGGTTGTTACTTTGGAGATTTGTTGTGGAGTGATTCAATTTTTTGAGCTGTTGATATATTTTAGATATGAGGCCTTTGTCTGTTGTTTGGTTGGTGAAGATCTTCTCCCACTCTGTAGGCTTCCTAATTAATTTACTAGCTATGTCCTTTGCCATACAAAAGCTCCACAGTTTAATGCAGTCCCACTTATCCAGCCTTTCTCTGATTTGTTGTGATTCTTGGTCCTTATTAAGAAAGTTTCGACCTGATTTAATTCTTGACTGATTTGTTTTCTTCTTTTCCTCCTTTGTGCTCTCTCTCTCTCTCTCTCTCTCTCTCTCTCTCTCTCTCTCTCTCTCTCTTTCTCTCTCTCTCTCTCTCTCTCTCTGCCTATCATTCTCTTCTCCCAACTCTGCTTCATCACCTCCTTCCTTTCCCTGTCTTCTTTTCTTACTTTCTTGTCTTCCCACATTTTGTTTTTAATTTAAAATAACTCATGGCATAGGTAAACAGATCTCTCCTCTATGAGAAAAAGAAGTTTTTTAGGAATGAGCCATAAAAATGTTTGGAATTTAGGAGTGGTCTAAATAATATTTTAAATGGGTTAAGACATCTATGTTTGTGATCAACCAAGTAACACAAGAAGCATCTCTGACCATTTTGAAACTGATGATTGAGAAGCTGACCAAGAGAAGGAAATTCCTTGGAGAGAGTAAGTTCTAAGAGAAAAACTATCCAGGGTCTTTGACCTTGGTGGAATCAGGAGTGGGGGCTGGCAGGTCCCACTTCTCCCTCTCTAGATTGGATCAGCTCCAGTGTCCCTCACTTCTTGCTGAGGGTGAGTGGATGAGAGTTATCAGTGACCATGTCCCCTACTAGCTGTCAGCCACAGTCTCTAGTTCCTCTAAAGGAAATAACTTATATTTTTAAATCCCCATTCCTGAAAACAAAGGTTGCAAAACCACACAAAGGCCTTTGAGAGGACGGATACATAAAGCTATATTAATTTACTGTTGCTATCATGACTACTATGTTCTTAAACTTGTGTAATGAAATGAACTAGAAACATTTCCATCACAGTGTACCCCACAGCCACACATGTTACTGCTTCACACGGAAATTGTTGCGTGTTACTTGCAAAAAAAAAATTACAAAGAAGTAAAAAAGTTAACACTATTCCAACACGCCAAAATATTTATATTCAAGTAATTCATTTATTTAAATGGAATAAGAGAGAAGAAAAAGACCCACCCTACTGAGTGTGATCCCACTCCTTCCAGATTCAAAAATTCATTTAATAGAAGCTAGAGAATCCATAACCTCCGTAGCAGGAAGGACGGCAACAGCCATATCCGTAGCCCCCAAATCCAGACCGATAGCCGTAGCCTCCATAGCCAGAGCCATAGCCAAAGCCTCCATAGCCAGAGCCATAGCCAAAGCCTCCATAGCCAGAGCCATAGCCATAGCCTCTATAGCCCAGCCTGCCGAAGCCATGGCACCCACAGCCATAGCCGTAGCCCAGGCCTCCGTAGTAGCTGCCATAGTAGCTCATGGTGTCAGGGGAGGTGAGTTTGATACGCTGTGCAAGGTGAGATCCTGATTGCGAGTGTCAGCACCTTTACAGAGAAGCTTATATATACTAGTCAGAGTAGGTGACAAAATCACATGACCCTCCTTTCGTGCCATTCCATGCATTGCACTTGCATGAGACAACTCATAGCACTTGTTACTTAAAGAGAAAAACAAAATCTGATAAGAATGTCTCAGCTTGTTTGGCTACCTGGCTCGGTTGTCCAGCCACTGAGTTCTTTAGTTTTATTAGAAGGAAGGCAAGAATGCACATTCTGAACCTTAACAGAATTTTATTACTGGCCACATAACAGCAGTCTGATTATCTTCTTGATTATGCCATTAAATGTATTTTCAGTCATGTTGATTGATAATGGCTTGTTATGACTGATTGTTCAAAGCTTTTAAATTACCAAGATCCCTAAATCCCAAACCAAAATCTCCATATATTTTACAGAAACATAGATTTGACTCACTGGTGTCATGTGACAGCAAAGAACCACTGTCCTGTGACTTTAGTGTTTTTAAACTTTGATCATACACAATTGCCAAATGTAAATTTGACCTCTCACACAGGCATATGAACGATTTGTTTGTTGCTCAATATAGCACAAGTGGAAAGACCACTGAAAATAGTAAAAACCCCACTTAGTAAATCCTGCAAGGATACTCTCTACAGAGTCATTGTCCTTGCCAGCTTCAAGATTCCCTCTCCATGAATCTTGTACCTTCTACAAACATTACTTCAAATATCAAATTTCCTACCCATTCCCACCATTTCTGTGTCCAAAGAGAGGTCTAAATGAGGCAGATTATGAATTTTGTTTATCACTGATTCACTCAAATAAGCACTGCCTCACTCTATTTTGATCTTCTAGTCAACATAAAACATCTAGCGCTGTCTCCCTCCTGACTATTCTGTGTTCATATTGAGTTAGACCTCCCTCTCTGACACTCATCACGTAGTTTCACATTTAAGACACATTGCACTGCTTAAAGTCATTCGGAATTTTTTAAAAAGACTTGTAGAGATCAGAACGGCTTAGAAAACTGTCTAAATGTCAGATACCAATAGCGAGAATTAAGGTAAGAGATAAGAAGATACCCTCTTCTTATCCAACAACTGTTGGATTGCAACTTAGGGATGTCATTCAGCTCACATTACAAGAGGTGGTGATGAGCAATGTTGATTTCACGACTGAGCCTCACCCAGGTGCACCCAGTTCTTGAAACTTGGGACTCATAAAATTTATTTATTTTATAGGAGCAATTATATTGCTGTTTCCTTATGAGATTTATGAGGAATATTTGGATGAAACAAACTTAATCCTATAATAGTTTATTCATAAATGGACATAAATAGGCACATGCTTTATTTCCAGGGGCTTTGTTCGCTGCTTTAACAGATTATAAATTAAGCTGGCATTTTTTCCAGATGATGGCTATGACTTTAATTTCTATTAAACTTAGGGTCATTTGCAGTATAGCTTATGCAACGCACTGGTTGTTCTGGGTAGTGTTTAAGTCAGAGCAGGTTGCTTCAAGATTTCTGGCATGAGCGTAGCATTTACCCAACTCTCGCCTGGCTCTATAATTTCTGGGCTGCTCTAACGCAACGTGTTGCACTTTATTCACCATGTCAGAAAAGTAATTGATAAAATAAAGGTTGCTGTTTTTAATGAATCATTTAGAATTGTTGGCTTATATACCCTAAGCACAGGAGGTGATCAACTAGTGACCATTATTATGTATCATTCCAAGTGATTAATATACCTGAGGCAACTCATTAATCTGTTTGCTAACAAGGAGTGAGGCACTGAACTCATTAAAATTTTTGAAGTTGCTTCACCGCCCTTGAATGCCTTGCATTCTTTTTTTTTAATTTTTTTATGAGAAACAGTACTTCTCTCCAAAGGTACCAAACTAAAATTGCCTGCATAGAAATCTTCATTACCAGTCACAAGCCATCATTTATGCAGTCATGTTTTTCTCATGTTCATATCATCCTTTGCATTTGGTATATCATATGTCCATCTGGACTCCAGTAAATAGTCAAGTTTAAACCTGTGAATCTAGCAGAATTTTCAAATATTAAATTTATTTCTCAGTTTAATATATCATGGATGTAGCCTTTCCCAATAGAAAACATTTTAATAAAGCTAACTATAACCAATCTACAAAAAGTGATTCCTAGGCACAATAGAAAACGGAAGTCATCCCTACAGACAATAGAAAACTTTTCATTTTACACATCATCATAATACAACTTTTTAGCATATGGAATAGAAATGAACTGTCCAACAGAACAAACTCATGTTTATAATCACTTTGCATAGTGGTTTAAATATTTCATTTATACCATTATTCTCTTTTAACAATCATCTGCAAAGTAGACAGAATCCTGGCTGCTTGCTTTCCGCATGTGACTTTTGATTTTTTTAATTCCTTCTCTAACAGTGTTTTGTGATTCACATATCCTTCTCTTTTTAACAGACTTCTCTTACTACTCATTCTGCATTCTTTTCCAATTCACCTAACTACCATTCAGCAGCTTTTCTTTATTAAGTTGTTTTTTTTCCAATGAAACATTTGTTTTTCTATTTATATAATCCAATTTGATCAGAGTACCTTTGTTCTTATGGTTTCAAATTCTATGTATTTTATCTACCTATTTTCCCCCAGATAGTTTTTTCCTACTCATTAAATTCTCAGAAATTTAAGCCACATCTCCATACTCTCAGAATCATATGCTACTTCAAAAACCTTAATGGCTTAAAAGTACCTTCATATGACTCTCAGAGTTGCAAGAACTGAGAGAGGAAAAAAATGTTGGAGTCGTAGGTCTTCTCAGATTCCTCAGTTCATTGCGGAACATGAGATTAGCTCACATTCGAGCCCCTATGGACTCTGGCCATATCTTGAGTCTTTAATTGGAATTTTTTTCACATGACTTTAAACAGGTTTTTTAAAGCATTTCCTCTGATTTGTTTTTTTTATTTTTAAGCCTTTATAAATGATATACTTGATAATATGATCTTATAGCTAGATATGTTCATAGATTGAACAAAGGGGACAAATATATGTTGGAGGAAAAGTACAAATGAATTCCTCATCTTTCTTATTCCTTGTATTAAGTTTCCAAATTAGAATGTGTGCTTAAAATTACTTCCGTATTCTGAAAGCATTTTATTAATATTTTCTTTGGATGTAAAATCCTTTTTTCCTTCTTTATCAAAATTCATCCCACCCTTACTTTATTTATCATTACCTTTAATTATGAAAAATGAAATCGTGGGTAAAACTCTTAACTATAAGTGAGTCATTTGAAACCCATGCAATGATAAATATATCTATCAAAACTAAGAACGTAATGAATGCTTAGGTTCATCTGATAGGTTGTGTGAAAATGATGAATTTTTGTATGCATATGACCATATTCACTTGAATTCAGGACAAATACATTTTACAAATTAAAAGAAACCCTAGAGGGCAAGGGAATTTGGCCTAGTGATAGAGTACTTGCCTAGCATGCATGAAGACCCGAGTTCAATTCCTTGTGACCACATACATAGAAAAAGCCAGAGATGGTGCTGTGGCTCAAGTGGAAGAGTGCTAGCCTTAAGGAAAAAGCCCAAAGACAGTTCTTAGGCCCTGAGTTCAAGCCCCAAGACTGGCAAAAAAGAAAAAAAAAGAAAGCCAAGAATGAATTTGTCTTTGTATTTTCATAGTGGCAAACAATGCTATATCTATCTACCACCTAAGTATCTATCATTTGTCTTTCTATATTAATGTATATATACCTCACTGTGATATACTTACACACATATCAACATATGTACAGATCAAAGATAAATTGTCAAATAATGATATAAATTATATGAATCAAATCATCCATATTTATTCATTCAACATTATCAACCTATGTATTCATTCTTCTCCAGGTTGGAAAATCATTCAGATACTGATTATTCCTGGAAACTGGAAATGTATATTTGTCACAAAATTGTTTTTCAAAGATGTGTCATTCCCCTTTACACAAATATCTTTAGAAAGACAATGAATGGATTGTGAAGCTAAGGAACTGTGCTAACAATATAAAACAATGATAACAAATTCTCCTACTGGCCAAGTGACAGCCTTCATTTAGAAGACGAAGACACTGTTTCCAAACATTGAAAATATTTTCTTTATTGTCATATATGTCTATGGTATACAAGGAGTTTCACTGCAATATTTTCATATATGTATATCATATGCTCTGATGGAACTTTACCCCTAATTCTTCTCTCTATCCCTGTCTTCTTTTTTACAACTTTAAAATATTTTAATACTTACTTTATCCCACCTAGCATTTCAAGGAAGTACAAATAGAAGGATCACCCACCAGGCTAGCTGGAGGTGTGGTGCCTGTGGTCGAAAGCATGTCAATGAAGTACATGTAGATAAAGATGGATGTAAAAGGTGCATAAACCTGACACTGAAATTAAAGTTTTCAAGTTTTTATATCATAATGCTAACACATTATAAAAATGGTGATGCTTAAAAATGAAATCTTCTTTCTCATGAAATCAATTGACTTTATGGACACTGAACATAATTCTCAAATCTTTGATTTCCAAATTAGAATGAATGATTGGAACACTAACAGATAATCTAATTATCAGCAAAGTTTTGAAAGATTCTAGGATGGTTTAGAAAAAGGCTTTCAGTTTAAAATGTCAGCTGGATTTCTGAGATGTTACATTCCTTTGTACAAATAAACCCAGAATGACTTTCGATGTCCAATGAAGGAAGTCAGCTTTGCAAAGTTCCCTTTTAAATACAGATATTGCTTAGTAGAACCCATGACATTTATTTTCCCCCACAACATGAAGGGTAACAGCAGCAGCTCCTTGGGCTCCAGAGCTGTAGCTGCATCAGCAACCTCCAAATCCACAGCTTACAGCCAGACTATTGAAGCTGCCACACCATTGCCACACCATTGCCACAGCCCAGCCTTCTGTAGTAGTTGCCTTAGGTCATAGAGTCAAGGGAAGGGAACTTCATTTGCTATTACAGTCAGAATCAGGACTGTCAGTATTAATACCTTTACAGAGATGCTTGTAGTCCCTGAGCAGAGTGTGTGATAAACAATATTGGCTTCTTCTTTCATGTTATTCCATGAATTATACACATAATGTGATTGATCCACCTGTGTGGAGGCTGGTAGAACCTCTTTGTCCAGGCCTTCTCAAGTATTTCAATTATTTTTAATTATCTTCTAATATTTTACTATTGATTAGCAGGAGCTCTTTGCATAATTTTTATTACAAATGTTTAGCCAAATATACGTGTCTTGACAGTCTGAACTTAGCTTTTTCCTCAAATGATATTGTCTCTCTGTGAGTAACTACAAAATGTAATGAAATAAATAACAAAATCCTACAATAAAGTCTATAAAATATAATCTTTTTGGTTCATGTGTAATGATTTTTATCTGTGCTTAAGTGATTTTTCTCTGTGCTCTTCAGAATTTATTCTATTGTAAATGATTAAGGAAACTGAATTAGGAGCTCAGAGTTTGGTCTAGTGGTAGAGTGCCTTCCTACTATGCACAAAGACCTGGGTTCAAATCTTCAGTACCATGTACATAGAAATAAAAGACAGAAGTGGTGCTATGGCTCAAGTGATAGAGCTCTAGCCTTGAGAAAGCCCAAGGAAAGTGCTCAGGCCCTGAGTTCAAGCCCCAGGACTGGAAAAAAAATAAATTAGCACTTGGTGATTGAATACAGACTTTAGAGTTACAAATGCTTCATATTTCTCTCACAAATTCACCCAATTTCTGCCAAAGGGATGTCACCTTTAGCATTTATTTATATTTGATCATGATTGGTCAACATTGCAGTAAATGCATAAAATGATCACATTATATTCTCATTTTAGATCAGAGAAATAAACCACCAATAAAACAAATAGACCCAATAATTCATATTCTCCTGATTTAAATTGTTCCAATATGGTTCAACTTGAGGTTTTTACCAGTTTGTTGTCTGTTCCTTGTAATTGAGGATAGCCTTTCTTCTCAATCTCACAGTTTCACAAAAGCAACAAACTCAAGATCGAATAGTATGACAGTACTGTATTGAAGTAGGAATATTAAATATTTTTTACCAGAAATTATGCTGATTATTATTCTAACCTATTGGAACAGAAAACCTTTCTCCATAATAGTGAAAAATGCAATTAACCATTATAAAGTCGAATGCGGATTTTAGGTGTGACAGATTAAGTAGCATGGTTCTCCAATGGTGTCATTGAGTTGTGACTGATACAACCAGTGCAAATAATACCTACATAAAAATACCTACACAAAGGGAGCTCTCCCTTGCAGAATGAAAACATTCTATCTTATGCTCAGTAGTCAAGTTTGAGTCTTCCTGATTAATCTTAATATTTGAATTCAGGGGTTTTCAAATCCCTCTGCAGATTCTTCACACCTTAAAATGCTAAATATCAAGAGATAATGATGGTGGAAGGCTGACTAATTCTCAAATATTACTTATTTGGAGGTTATTTGAAAGTGTATGGGAGAAAAAACAAAACATATTTCAGAGCACTTCTATAAACAAATAAGAAAACAAATGTCACATGGTTCAGTTTAAAGTAGGGTAGTTTAATGCAAAGAGAATTAAAACAACAACAACAACATTAATGAAAGTAGCCATCCAGTAGCATCAGACGGTGGTAAGCTGATAAAAACTTTTATTAAATCTTTTATTTTAAAGCCTTTTATTAAATCTCAGCTTTTAATTTATGGTTCTGGGGAGCGAATCTAAGGCCTTGCACCTGCTAGGCAAGTACTCTACCCCCTGAGCCACACCCCAGGTCTTAAAATCTTAGTCTCCTAAAACGTTTTCGCTGTAGGCTTGATCAGAGTGGCAAGAAAGCCCATTGTGGCCTAAAATGTTGGCTCACCAGAGCAGGATTTCAGTAGAAGCTGGAGAAGCCGTATCTATATCTCCCATAGTATGAAGGGCGGTGGTAGCCACAGCCGTAGTTTCCAAATCCAGAGCCATAGCCATAACCCCCAAATCCAGAGCCATAGCCGTAGCCTCCATAGCCAGATCCATATCCATAGCCACCAAATCCAGAGCCATATCCATAGCCTCCATAGCCAGAGCCATAGCCCAGGCTTCTGTAGTAGCTGCCGTAGTAGCTCATGATGTCAGGAGAGGTGAGTTTGACTTGCTGTGCAAGGAAAGATCCTAAGTATGAGTGGCACCATGTGGACAGAAAGGTTTATATATCCTGAGCAGAGCATATGATAAATCATATACATACTTTCCTCTGGTGTCATTTTTCTCTAATTAGTGTTACTTAACCCTTCTCATGAATCTATTGTCCCCTGACACGAGCTGAGACTTTTATATTCATTAGACAATTGAATGTGCTTAGCTGTCAAGTTAAGGTGGCCTTTAAACTTCTGTCATCACTTAACGAGGAGGAATGGATGTATCTTCAAAGTCTGGGCATACCAGACCTCAGATAGAATTCTTTATAGAAGGTGTGTTACATTAATCACACATAATAGTGTGTTTTACAAGTAAATGTTTCTTCATCTCTGTTTTTCTGTCATTGGGTTGGATCCTTAACTTATAAACTAAATCAAAGGAATGTGTCAAATTCAAAGGTTTTCAGCTTCAAATTCTTTAAAAATATTTTGGTACTCAATCTATAAAGTGAGATTTCTTTTTTACAAATCCATGAACTTTAAAAGTATACTGCAATAGTGAACATAATTCATTTAAATTATATTCATGTTCTCCACCACGTCTTCTTAGCCTCCTTCTTCTTTTTGCCAGTCCTGGGCTTGAATTCAGGTCCTGACCACTGTCCCTGAGCTTCTTTTGCCCAAGGCTAGCACTCTGCCACTTGAGCCACAGCACCACTTGTTTTTTTCTGCATTCATAGAACCAAGGAATCAAACCTGGGTCTTCATGCATGCTAAGCAAGGACTTGACCACTAGGCCAAGGTCCTGGCCCTGAACCTCCTTTCTGTACTCACTCTTTCCTTTCCCATTCAAACTTCCTAGTTGTCTTCCCTTTACTTTCATTACCTTGATTGTTTTTCCTCCTAGACAGAAAACAGGTACTTCTTTGAGTCAGATAGCTTATTCCATTAAACACAATCTCCCCTTCTGTCAATTTTCCAGGAAAGTAGATGAAATTCCTTCTTCGAATGGATGTGCATTACTCTATTGTGCAAACACATTGCATTTTCTTTATGCATTCATTTGTTCATTGAATGGAGGCTGGTTAAATAACTGGGCTATTTTGAATAGTGTCATGATAAATATGGATGTGCAGGTATATGTAGGTTACACTACCTTGAAGTGGTTCTACTTCTGCTTTTTGTGGAAACTTTATACTCATTTTCAAAGTAGATGGACAAATTTTCATCTTTACCAGTAGGGCATCATGTTGACAACCACATCATTTTACCATCTCTTACGGGTTTGCTTGCTTGTTTGCTTTTTGGTTTTGGGTTTTTTTTTCTTATGACTAAATGGTAGGGTAAAAAATCAGGGCCTTGAACAAGTTCTCTACCATTTGTTGTTGGTGTTCACAGATTCTTTTTTTTTTATAAAGGAACCTGGGATATTCGTCTGGGTTGCTCTACGCCATAATCTTTCTACTCTCCTCTCCGATAAAGCTGGGTTACAGCATGAGCCATGATACCTAACCACATTACTGATCATTGTCTGGCTAACTGCCATATTGACTACTGTGAGAGAGAATCTCAAAGTTATTTTTATTTGAAAAAAATAAGAAAGGTTGTTTTAGGTTCTAGGTTTTGAATTAAGGGCCTGTGCTCACTCATCTTCCTTGACTTGAATTGTGCCCTCAGGCTGGATATTTGCTGGTTAATTGGAGATGGAGTCCTCTGGACTTTGCTGTTCTGCCTGTCTGAAAGTCATCGTCTTAGTTTCTTCCTTCCTTCCTTCCTTCCTTCCTTCCTTCCTTCCTTCCTTCCTTCCTCCTTCCTTCCTTCCTTCCTTCCTTCCTTCCTTCCTTCCTTCCTTCCTTTCTCTCTTTCATGGAGCTTGAACTCGGCCTGGGCGTTGTTCTTGAGCTCTTCAACTCAAGGCTACCTCCCTACCCCAAGCACCACTTCTCATTTTCTAGAGGTTAATTGGAAATAAGAGTCTCAGGTCCTTTTGTGCCTGGGCTGGCTTTGAACCTTGATCCTCAGATCTTATCCTCTTGAGTAGCTAGGATTACAGGTGTGAGCCACCCATGGTGCCGGCCTTTTCCAATTTTTTTAGTAGCTCTTAGATTGTTTTTAATTCCCTTGTCTATTTAGTCTCTTCAACACTTGTTCCAATTATAGTACATCGGTTGTTCATTTGAATGCTTACTTTTTATTAAGTCAAATTAAAGCTGTAAAATCACAAAAACTCAAACTAGTTTGATGTTATTACCATGCCTGCTGTCAGGATGAAGATCTAATGATGTATTTTTTTCTAGACAAGGTGACAGCTTTTCCTTGGAGAGAAATATATTCTAAAGCTGCTTTTTAACCCTATCTTAAATCAACACAATCTAACAACCAGAAATAGAACAAGATGATAAAACTGCTTCATTCTAGGGAGGATACATACTGCTTTCAAAGAATTGCATTGCTTGCTCTTGTTTGGAGATAGCCCTTTAGACTATGTGTGAAGTCATTATCCACTTAGGAAGGAATTGGTGATACCTCACTGCTTAGCAAATCCTGTCCATAGAGTTGGTCAGAGCTTGTGGCTAGCAACTGTAATCTTTGCTACTTGGGAAGCTGAGATCTGAGGACTGCAGTTTGAAGCCAGCTCTAGCAGGTAAACTGTGAGACTGTTACCTCCAATTATGTACTAAAAAAACAAAAATTAGAGCTGTTGGCTCTACCAGCCTCTAGTACAACACTTCCTGGACAATGTCTAGGCTCTGAGTTCAAACTCCAGGACCAACACATGCACACATTAATCTATCTGTAGTTTAAGTATTTCAAATGCATTGTAACTTTTAAAAATAATCTTCTGGTGTGTAATCGTAAGCCACTTATTTTTATACATTTCACCTAAATTTCAAATGCATTATTTTATCAGTAAATGTTTAGAATTTGAAATAGAGAATCAACTGGCATGGTTCTTAAGAGTCTTCAGATAAACCCAAGACCATAACTTTCAAGATGCTTCATCTGACTACATTTGAAAAGAGAACTACATAGTGAAGGAATTGTGCCTGTGGGGGAGCAGAATCCCCAGTGCTCATTGCTGAAAGCTACCAAGAGTTAACCTCTTGGGCCAGTTTTGATTTTTGCCAAATTATCTCATCTTTGAATATTCCCTTCTATCCATGATGAGGGTTAAGTCAGTACTGAGTAAACTTTATATACTACAGCCAGCTCTAGCACTTTAGTCCCACATTATTTATTGCCTTGGTATTGTTGAATTTATTTAACTCAAGGAAAAGAAATCCAATTTTGTTTCAGTGCTACAGTATAGAATTATTGTATTTTGAGAGTAACAGTGATAAATGATTCCTAATGACTTATAGCAAATATTTAACGTATTTGCAACTGCCCACTTTGGCTGGGTGGTGATCAAAAGAGGGTAAGAGGTCTAAGAAACTTGATTAGATACGTTTAGCTGCACAGCCACAGCCTCAGAGTGGATAACCACATGTGAGGACAGTGAGGTACAAAATAAAACAATAAGCTGATTCAATGAGAGAATGTCATCATGTTCCATCCATGTCCCATTAAGGAGGAATAGGATACAAGCATGGTAAGATGTGACCAGAGATCATTTCTAGTTTATATTCATTAGTATAGTTTGTTAAACAATTACATTTTTCATCATTAAATTAAGCAAACAAACATACTTGTGGTGTGTGTGTGTGTGTGTGTGTGTGTGTGTGTGTGTGTGTGTGTGTGTGTGTGTTGGTCCTGGGCTTGAACACAGAGCCTAAGCACTGACCTTAAACTTTTATGCTCAAGGTTAATGCTCTATCCCTTAAGCCAGAACTCCACAATTGGCTTTTTGCTGATTAATTGGAGATAATTGTCTCATGGACTTTCCTGCCCAGGCTAGATTCAAACCATGATCCTCAGATCTCAGCCTCATGAGTAGCTTAGCTTACAGTCATGAGCCATCAACCCCAAGCCAAGTAAAGACCTTTTAATAAGATACAATAGCAATAGTTCTTGTGGGCCATAGACTGAATTGAAAATAGATAAGTTTTCAAGTGCTGAATTCTGAAATTAGTGTTATCAATATAAAGTCGATGAAATGAAAGGGATATTTTCTGGTATTCAGATGTAAAAAGCTTCTTAACTGGGCTTAACAATTTATGGATGGACATTCACATCCACATAATTATTTCCTTATATAAAGTGCGTATCATCATTTATTTCCTTCACTTTCTTTTGGCTACAATTGCAAACATTTTGATCTTTCCCCAAGACTTGATTTCATGATATATAGTTTCTTTCCTAACCAAGGTAGTATTAAAGTACTGAGTAAAAATTACCAGTATTGACTAATAACTTTAAACAACAACAACCAAAACAACTGCTTACATCTGTTACTTTGTTAGGATAGTTTATTGCAAATGGGAACCAAATGATTCTTCATTTATGAAAGTACAAGGACTGAGGACTTTAGGCCTCAGGAGGCACCCCGTTAGAAGATGATAAATACTCTTGATGTTGTAGGTGTCAAATGCACTTCCTCCCAGCCTGGTATAGAATAATGCAATCCAGCGTGATCAGTCTTCCTGTTTCTCAGAATTTCAGTAGAAGCTGGAGTAGCCATATCGTCCATAGCATGAAGGGTGGTGGTAGCCACAGCCATAGTTTCCAAATCTAGAGCCATAGCCATAACCCCCAAATCCAGAGCCATATCTGTAACCCCCAAATCCAGAGCCAGAGCTATAGCTTCCACAGCCATAGCCAGAGCCCAGGCCTCTGAAGCCACCATGGCCATAGCCCAGGCTTCTGTAGTAGCTGCCGTAGTAGCTCATGGTGTCAGTGGAGTTTGGTTTGATGTTCACGGGAAGATCCTGAGTACGAATGTCACTGTGTGTGCACACGGGCTTTTATAGCCCGGTTGCAGCAGGTGGCAACCCATGGGCACAGCCTCCTTGTGTGTCACTGTGGGTATTATCTTTCATGAATGTGCCCTCTCCTGACCCAGGGAGACTGGCATGTCTATTAAACAACTTCAGGTTGCTTCACATTCCACGCGGGGTGTCTTTGGCCTTAATGAGATAGATGACAGAGGAGTGTGCATTTCTGAATGCCAAGTAAAATGGCTGCATTGCAATAACCGTCCATAGAAACTGCCCAGCTTTAGAGTGAAATGGTTTTCCCTTCTCTTATCTCCCACACTGATCACACAATTTCTATCTAAATCCACAGACACTCTCCCTGAGTTTATAGTCGTTAAATCTATTCTTTTCTCTAAAAGCCAGCCTATTTAAGGAAATGGCTGTATCTGACATATATTAAAACACTGTAGGGACCAGGAGTTTGGCCTAGTGGAAGAGAACTTGCCTTACATGCACAAAAACCCGGGTTCAATTGCTTAGTACCACATACATAGAAAAAGCCAGAAGGGGTGCTGTGGCTCAAGTGGTAGAGCTCGAGCTTTGAGAAAACCCAAGAACAGTGCTCAGGCCCTGAGCCCAAGCACAGGACTGGCAAAATTAAGTAAGTATGTAAATAAATAAATAAATAAATAAATACTGTAAATGACAAATGGCTTAGGGAGCTACTGTGTATGTTAGAACTGAACTTAAAAAAAAAGATGCACTGACTTTTAGCGTTTTAATTATAATGACCTTCATAATATTGTGAGGTCATTCACCAGCTGGAGAACCTTTTGGCTTTAAGATATATAACAATTAATTTTAGAAATTGGGGGCATAAAATCTTCCTCATAAGCAGAATTATCAGAGTCACAGTTCAGTTTTTACTTCAAATCCCGCAACCTGCC
This sequence comes from Megascapheus bottae, assembly GCF_031878675.1. Classification (NCBI taxonomy): domain Eukaryota; kingdom Metazoa; phylum Chordata; class Mammalia; order Rodentia; family Geomyidae; genus Megascapheus; species Megascapheus bottae. The sequence continues at coordinate 95,983,845 of NC_143509.1, forward strand.
TCTCTAATTGGTTCCATTCAAAGTCCTACAAAAGCTGCAGATTGCATCGACCTGCTTGTTTTGCATGCACTAGCTAATTTCTTCTTCATTGCCCTTCCACTAAGGCATGTTATGACCTCTGAGTTAATTTCTTTAGCTTGCATTCTCCTTCCCATTCTCTCAATACCTGCAAGGAACAGCCAGATAAAGGAATAAATTTGATGACTTTTTTTTTCTTGCAAACTTCTGTTCCCTCAGTTTTATCAGTTTTACTGTTTCTATCTCATCTTTATCTAACATACTGTATTTCCTTTTTTTAAAAAAATTATTCTGTGCCCAATTATTCACAGGCAACTTCTAACTACTCTATACTAATCAGTTAATGTGCCATTACCCTCATTAAGGTATCACTTACAAAAATAACTCCTAGCACCTAGGCCAGGATTGGCCTCAGGATTTTGACAATGGAGAACCAAGAAATACAGAGTAAAGAAATACAAGTGAGGGGCCGGGAGTTTGGCCTAGTGGTAGAGTGCTCGCCTAGCATGCATGAAGACCCAGGTTCAATTCCTCGGTACCACATACATAGAAAAAAGCCGGAAACAGTGCTGAGGCTCAAGTGGTAGAGCTCTAGCCTTGAGAAAATCCAAGGACAGCACTCAGGCCCTGAGCTCAAAAACCTAAGGACAGCGCTCAGGCCCTGAGCTCAAGCCCAGGACTGGCAAAAAAAAAAAAAAAAAAAAAAGAAATATAAGTGAGGAAATGTGTCTTGGGATCCATCCACTCACTCCATTGAATTAGTCAACCACTGTCTCTTTGATTAACCTCTGTAGCAATTGCCCTCTGACTAGAATCATAGAAATGTAGTTACACTTGATGACATTGAGCGTGCTTCTGTTTTTTAAAGATTTATAAGTATTTTTATCAAAGAAATCTTTTACATTGGTGAACAAAAACTAAAGAATTATAAATGACTATTTGAAATAATGAAGAAATTTTTAGTAACTGAACAGTAACTATGTAACTATGCTATCATGATGCCCTTTTTATAGTAAAATAGCTTCATGTGAATTAACTTAAAGAGGACTTCTTCTGAAACCTTTTTTTTTTTTTTGGCAGTTGTGGGCCTGGGTGCTGTCCTTGAGCTCTTCACCTCAAGGCTACCATCACAGTGCCACTTCCAGTTTTCTAGTGGTTGACTGCAGATAAGAGTCTCATAGTCTTTAGTGCCCAGGCTGTCTTTGAACCTCAGAGCTCAGACGTGAGCCTCCTGAGTAGCTGAGATTAGAGGCATGAACCACCGCGACGGCTTGAAAGAATTTTTGTATCTCTTTTATACACCTATTGTTATTCTTATTCCTCATCTGAAGTTGAGTCAATTGGGAAGATACATTTTTAATTGTCAGTGAGGCCTTTTAAAGATGTAATTCCACCAATAACTCAGACTGGATTAACGCTAGCATATTTTGTCCATATAACTCAGCCAGATAAAAATAAGTCCGTTAATTTGTTCTTGTCTGGAAAATGAAAGTATATATCCTCATGAGACATACAAACTAAACAACTTGTAAATACAAAATTTCAAAGTAAAATATGAAATTATTATCTTTATTCTTTTTTCAAGAAATAAAGTCTAATACTTTGGATAAAACAAATCATTGTCATTAACAGTGAAAATTACAAAGTAGAATATATATGAAATAGAAGTAATACTTTAGTTACTTATTTGTAAAGTACTTAATTATTTACTGCCAGTACAAATGTTTGAACTCAATAGCTTCCTGAACACTGGGCTAGCTTGCTTGGCTAGTGCTATTCACTTGAGCCATGGCCCCAGCACAACTTTTCATTAGCTATTTTGGAAATAGAGTTTGGTGAACTTTTTTGCCTAGGGTGGATTTGAACCTCAGTCCTTCACATCTCAGTCTCTGAAATAGGATTATAAGCATGAGTCATCAGCTTCCAGTGTATCTATTGCCTTTTTGTTGTTATTGTAGTTTTGAAGTATATCATATCCAAATGAAAATATTCATTATATAGCATTGGACATATAATATATATTACATATATCAAATAGATTGAGCAAAAATCTCTTTCTATTTTTTAGCATTCTTGGGATTTTGTTAAGTAATCCTATAAAAATAGATTGGAAAGAAGATACTGAGTTCTTACTAAGGATAGCTTTAACCTGCATATAAAGAAAATTTTCATTTTGATTTCAACTTTTTCTTAACTAAGATACATATATATGTATATATACATATATATGTGTATACACACACACGCACACACACACACATATACAACATTGTTGTAATATACTAGGGAGGTTACTGGGAGAGAGTTACACTAATCAGGTGGTGGGTACATTACTTCTCAGACTTTGATACCCTTTCCCATGTTTTTGTCCCCCTTTCTCTCCCCCCATCCCCGTCATCTTGTTTATATATTTTCTTTGAAACTTTGTAATGCCTCGTTCAGTTGTGGATTTAATGATATGTAGGAAAATATAACAGTTGTAAGTGAAATTTAGATTTATGGATCAAAATTCATCGAGTAATGTTTATAAACTTTACTCATCTTCCTATATTTTGGAATAATACCTAAAGAAGAAATGACAAAAAAATCTTGCTGCATTTGATTGTTACTGCTGTCAATTTGTATAGAAATTCTAGTCTTTCTGTTACTAAGACACAATCCTGAGTATTTAGCTTTAAGATTATTTGTTGTTAATTTGCCATTAAATGCCACTATTCAGTTACAGACATGAGATATAACAGTAAAAATTTTTTAAATGACAATGGAAATGTTTTTTTTTAAATGAGTGATGTAACTAATCCTCACAAACTCTACCATATAATTGAAACGATTCACAGGATTAATATAAGAACTTCCCAGATAACATTCAACTCTGGAACTATGAAAAGAAAAAAAACTAGCAAAGTTGAATAGATCACAGGATGCAGTAAAGCTGCCTTTTCAGTTGGGTCTGACAACCTTGTTATGCAAAAGACCTAAATTGGCTCATTTGTTTTACAAAGGGCAGAGCTGTACAATTTTAATGTCTGACTCCTATATTTTTTACCATTAACTTAATATGTCATTCTGTTTGGGAAATCAGTATGATTTTAGACACTATAAGTATTGTTAGGTGAAATAGCAACAATGAAAAGCTCGATGGAGGGGTAAGAATTGATTAAAAATCAAATGAAAAAGCCACAGGGAGGAGATAGAGGGCCAAGAGGAGGAAGTAGAAAGGAGTGGAAGATGGAGGGAGAAGGAAGAGAGGAAAGTTGAGGGAGGGAGAGGAAATGAGAGGGAGAAAGAAAGAATACAAAAGGAAAGCAGAGAGAAAGGCTTGGATGAAACATGATTCTCCTCAAGTAAACCCTGAAAGATTTATTTCTTGAATACACCTGAATGTTCATTTTCTGTTCACAGTTTTAAAAGATTGAATTTCATGAAGACGATAATACTGAAAAAAAAAAAAAGAATATCATCCAATACCACAGGGGAAAAGTTGTTGCATACCAAATTAAACTAACTACTCTACTATTTTTAATTATCTAATTTTATAAAAGCTACTTTCACTTTATGTCAGATAAAATGACAGGCTTATATTGAATAAAACAGCCAAGTTGTTATAATATATATTTTTCCTTCCTTAGCACTTAATGAAACATATTTTTAAATTTTTGTTATTTAGTTATTGTATAAAGTGATTACAGTTCTATACGTCAGGTTATCAGTACAATGCTTCTTGATAAATATTACACCTTCCATTTTTTTCCCTATTATTTATTTCCTTAATACTATTTTGCTAGGCTTAATCATATAAAATTCAAGACAAGTGAGTTACTTTTATTTCCTAGCATAAAATTACAGTTTATAAGTGCCAGAGTTTAAATTTGCTTTTGTTGATTATATTTGTTTTTATCATGAAAATATTTTCCAACACATTTGAGGGATTAAGTTCAATCTCAATTTTTTATGTTTTTTTCTAATTTCTGAATCTATCTGGCAACCTATCTGTGAATGAATCATTAAAACACCAAAAAGAATATTGATTTCCATACTTGAAGTTGGGTAACAACATATAAATTGAGCTATGAAAACTAGACAAAAGGCATATTTGATGTCTGAAATGACAGATTTTACTTGTTAAACAAATCTAGTAGAAGCTGGGTGCTGCTGCATTATTCCTATATTTATCACTACTCAGAAGGCTGAGATCTGAGGATTGTGGTTCAAAACTAGTCTGGAAAACAAATCTAGGTTATTTTTATCTTCAATTAATCAGCAAAGAAAAAATAGGAACTAGAGGCATAGCTGAAGAAAATAACAGTCATCAACAGAAAAAGCTATTTGAAAGCACGCGGCCCTAAGTTCAAGCCTAATACCAGGACACATAAAAATCTAGAAAATATGATGAAGGCAAACTATGTAATTAGGAAGAAACTGAGAGAATTAAAGACTAATTACTTGGACTAAATAAGCCCAGCAGAATATTGATAGGCCTAACAATTCAAATCAGCTTCAGGGGAGCTGGGAATGTGACTTAGTGGCAGACTGCTTATCTAGCATACACGAAACCCTGGGTTCAATTCCTCAAGACTACATAAACAGAAAGGGCCAGAATTGACCCTGTGGCTTAAGTGGTAGAGCAATAGCCATGAGCAAATGAAGCTCATGGGCAGTGCCCAGACCTTGAGTCCAAGCCCCAGGACTGGCAAAAATAATAATAAAATAAAATAAAATCCGATTCAGCAAGTCTACTGATAGAACCAGATATCCAATTCCTAGGGAAAAATTATATTGAAAGCCGGGAAACTCATTGCCTAACAAGCTGTAATTTTAACCTCTGAGCCAGAGGATAGCCAGACCCACAATGGCTATACTCTAGATCACTGAACCTTCATACCTGAACCATGGCATTCATAGAAGTTGCTGTGATAACTCATGTGTTTATTAGTTATGGACTTGATTTGCGATTACAGATGTGTGTCCTAAGTATAAACCTCAACACAACAGCTCAGCACATACTTTACACCTTTTAAATTGCAGGTGTGATAAAACGTCATTGTATTTTATCAGAAGATATTGCATCAAATGAATTATGATGGTCTATTAAGTATAATGTGTGTAGAGTTATCTTTTATCTCAGTAAAACTGTTCAGTTAACTTTTAGCTCAGTTCCTTTGATGGAATTCTTTGCGTAGTGGGAAGTTTAAATTCCAACTTCAAAGATTGTTCTTACAATAGACTCCACCTTGCTTCAGCTTTACTGGATCTCTGCATTCCTGATGCAGCTGCATGACACATCAAGGTGACACTTGATATTTCATAGTTTTCCAAATTCGTGATTTACTTCTTGTCATTCGAGGCAAGCAGGCCTTCATGGTAAATTCCATACCTCACTTGAAAATCTAATCACTTAGGGGTTATCTGTCTTAGATATTGAGATAGAAATAACTTTTATTGATTTCTGGAAGTTTGAATCCAACAAGGAAGCTAATTTTGTTGAGAACAAACACTACAATGTACTAAAAGCAAGATATACAAAAGTCACCCAAGCAAATAAAAATATAGCCATTCACTGGTTTCAGACTTAGGGAAATGCTAATTAAAACCACATTTATTTAACAGTGCTTAATCTACTAGAAGTAATAAAGTGGGGAAAGTATATTACTTTTCAGTGTACTCTGATTTAGATTAATTGTGGTACTATGTACAATTTTCTCTCAGATAAATGTCACAATGATTCTAATATATATTAAGAGAATTTTCAATGTAATACTGGAGTTGTACTGTTGGCCTATGTTAAATTACTAAGATGATACATTTAGCTTTTGGTATATAGTATCATAGTTCATACATTCTACTAAGAGATTAAAATAATCCCAAAGTAAAAATAACAGAAACTTTGACAATGTAAAACATTCTCCAAAAGCTCTAAAGAACAGATTACATCATGCCAATCCTACAGATATATAATGAGGGACCCAGTCAAAAGAGAGGAACTAGACATTGTATATTGGAAGTAGTAGACTCTGGGACAGTATGAAGCATCATACAGCCACTGACTATGAATTCCTTTCACCAATTCAGAATAATATGCATGAAACTACAGGCCAAGTAGCCAAATAAACCAATGTCACGACTAAGACTACTTCCGAGCACAAAGGCATCTAAAGTAATAACCATAGATTACAAATCATACCAGCACACCAATGCAACAGCAGTGCTTTCAAGACAATATGTTGGAAATGAAATTTACAACTTGGGGGGATCAGGGGAAAGGAAAAGTGGGAGAAAAATGAGAGAGAGGGTAACAATGTCTGACAACGAATGTACTCACTACTCTATGTATACAACTGTCATCCCTCTGCACAATACAACTCAATAAAAAGACTACTTGTAAGCAAAATGGCATCTAAAATAATAACCATAAATTGCAACTCATACCAACACACATTTTGACCAAGAACTTAAAAAGTCATCTATTGTGTTATCCATCCTAAAAATGCACATGTCATATTAACTGTCTTTTTTTTTATTGTCGGGGTAATGTATAAAGGAGTTACAATTATATTCATAAGGTAGTGGTTACATGACTTCACACACATTGATACCCCTTCTCATGTTTTTGTCCCCAACATTAATTGTCTTTATATATATATTGCCTATGTATCATTCAGGGATGGAAAATCTGGATGTGACTCAGAAATGCTGAATAAGGAAGAATAGCTGGGAAATACCAGTTTTCTCTCCTTATTTAACATCACCTGTAATATTTGTTTTCTGTTAACTTAATCATCAGAATCAATTGCATCCTCAGAAGGAAACAATTGCCTTCATTTCAAATATCTCAAGGCAGAAGAAAATAGTAAGATAAATGACAGGAGTCAGAACTATATTGTAATGCCACATTAAACTCATTTAGTGCAAAATGATTACAGAGGTATTTCCCAATGTGAAGTATGTTGCAGGAATTTTAGATGAAAAATTTCTACCTTGAGAGTGAAAGCAGAAATAACTATTGTGGTAAAATCTCCAATATTTGTAGAATGAGGCTAAATTGCTATTGAACAGCTGTACATGAACTGACAGCTCTTAAATCTTATGCCAACAAGTGCACAAAACCTGTAATTCATTTTTCCCTCTCTGCTCTCTGGGGTGTATTAGATACAATTAAATGTTTGAAAGGTTGGATTTTGTTATGGATAAGTTTTCCAGTCATCCTAGGTCTCAACACTTAGCACAGACCATAGATCCCTGTGTCTTTCATTGGAGATTGAGAGGCAGAATTCATATCTGCAACCCTCCTAACCAAGTCATAGCCTTAGCTTATTTTGCAGGAATGACTACCCTCAGAAACCTGTAGTGAAAACAACGACAACCCACACCTACATCTGTGATGGATAGCAGACTACATCTCTATAAGAGTTAAGGCTCAACATCAGAAGACATTTAAGTGAGTTCAGAGATCACTGTAGTTAGTCTTATGCACTTTTTTTTTGGTCCTGAGGCTTGAACTCAAGGATTGAACACTATCCCGAGCTTCTTATGCTCAAGACTAGCACTCTACCATTTAAGTCAAAGCTCTGCTTCTGAGTTATACTAAGTGGTGTACTGGACAGAAGAGTCGCACGGACTTCTCTTCCCAGGCTGGCTTCAAATTATTATCCTCAGATCTCAGTCTCCTGAGTAGCTAGGATTATAGGTGTGCCCTGCTGTACTTTCTATATAGTATTTATACCAAGTAATATAAATGAAAAAATACCCTCAGGGACTTGCTTTCTCTTTCATGGAGACTTTCTATCTACTGAAACTATAAAAAAATCGTATGAAATGATTAATTAGTGTTTCCCATTTTTTGCTTTATGATTGTATTTCTATTTGTAAAATATTTATCTATTCTTATTCTCTAAGGTTTAAGGATATTATAGTTCAAGTAACAGCTTATGTTTTCATTTTCGCTTCTGATGAAATATCTCAAGCTTATTTCTGAAATCAGAAAGCAAGAATAGAAACCTGCTGGTAATCCTAAACTTATATATCAGGGGAGATTTCATCCCCACTGTGAATGATATTATCATTTCACTTTTAGGAAAAAAAATCAGTTCCATTATACAACTATTTCCAATTTATTTGTCTCTATTTTCGTTGTATCATTATATTATGCTTTTCTGTAGGCATCTGAAGACAGTTGGGACTTTCTTACTTAATCTGTAAGCACCAGACAATTATGTGTGATAGAGCCTCTACTAAATTTATTTTGTTATCCATAGGATGTCCCACACATGAAGGATCTGCCCAGTAAGTCTTACTGAGTTAATGACTATAATGCCATTTGATTCTATTACATCCTCAAATCCACATCACTATAGCAGTCTACTCGTGAGTAAGAGATTGGAAAGTGCTGTTCTCTAGCTCTCTAAAGCCCTGCTTTGTAAGCTTCAAACTTCCTTATCCTAGCATTCCTAAAAAAAATAGATCTTAAACCAAACACATGACCACTCCTCCCTCTTTCTGTCTCTTTAAATGTCCAACTTTCTGGGTAATAAATATTCCTAAATACACCAATAAAGAACCAAAGACAAAATTCTTTCCAAATTTATCATTTTCCATAGTTCACACTAAGAAAAGAAGAGCATTCTCCGACATAAAGAGAAAATTCAGTATCATATAACTTCTGTTCAAAGAATGGGTAGCTCATTTGAAAAATAGATAAATACTGATTCATAAGTGAATTTCCAATATTCCTGGGACAACCTGTCCTCAATGACCTGAAAATATCATTCGCAAGTCACTAATCCTAGATGGGAAGGCAGAAAAGTCACCCTAGATAAGAAATTTATTTTCAAGTTTGAACATTTTTAATCAGTAGATGGAGCAGGGGAAGTGTGATTTTACTAAAAGCTCTATGAAAAAAATGTAGAAAAGAAAGTAATGTTTACAAATTAGAGGTCAAACAATCTACAATTGCACTGTTAATACTGCCATTCCTATAGCTGCCTAAAGTTGTTCCTGTAGTGATTCCTACAATTGTTACTTCTAGTTGCTGTGAAACTTTGGCCAAGATAATAAAAAATTTTCTATAAAAACAGAATTTATACAAAAACTCATTTGGATCAATGAATCTTGAAGTTTGACCCTTTTGGAATTTTGTTGTTACTGTTGTTTGTTTTGTTTTGTTTTTGTGCTGGTCCTAGGGTTCGAACTCCAACCATAAGTGCTATCCCTGAGGATTTGGGTTTCTTTGTTTTGTTTTGTTTTTTTTTTGTTTTTCCCCTCAAGGTTAGCGCTTTTCTGCTTGAGCCATAGCTCTATTTCTTGCTTTTTGGTGGTTAATTGGAGATCAGAGACTCATAGACTTTCTTGCCTGGGCTGGCTTTGAATTGCAGTCTTGAAATCTCAGCCTCTTTAGTAGCTAGGATTACAGGCACTGGTGCTGTTTTTAAACCCCAGTATTATAAATGGATTTTTCCATACAAGTGAAATCTCTATCTTTCAGAGCCAAGACTTCAATAGCTATAACCAAAGTAAGAGCTTAGGTCTTCAGATCTTTCAGAACCACAACTAAATCCTGATCCCAAAGAGCTATAGTCAATGCTCAGACCTCTGTAGCACCTCACAGGGGTGGGTTTCGTGAGTTTGGACAAAGGCTAAGTTCATCTTCATATGGATGAATACTCAGGACAAGTTTTTATTTGGCCTTAATGGAGTAGAAAATCAAACCACACAGATTTACTTCAAGTTTACTCAAAACCAAAATTGTTCTACTACAGTAGAACTAAAATCTAATTAAACTATTCTTCCTCTCATTAGAAGAGATCCAATTAAGGAAGCTTGAGATTTAATTTGATTTTCATGCTGAGCTTGCTTTCTCCACAAAACCCTATTGTGCCCATAATAAGGTGGGTTGATGGATTCCCCAAAGCTAACCATAAAGACTTTCTTCAAGTTAACTCTAGGTCAAGTTTTTACCACAGAACCTCCATCATCTAATACACATGTCTCCCAAGCCAGTCATTCTCTTGTGGTTTATATTTCACCAAATCAAATGATGACCTGCATAGAGAAATGGATGGAATACCACATTAATGCAATAGTGGTTCCTTAAGACTGAAATGCTGCCAAGATATTTCTCTCAAGCAGTGACATTGGAGCCATTATGTATGATACCATAAAGTGTTATTTACTTATTTGTGATGCTGATAAACAAACCTATGACATTTCCAATTCTATAAAAGCACAGCAATATACTTATGCATAGCACATGGAATGTGGTAGTGATAATACATATAGTATTATACATATATTATATATGTATACATATATGTATATTATATATACATATATGTATACACATATATGTATATGTATATATGTATATATGTATATATGTATATGTATATATGTATATATGTATATGTATATATGTATATATGTATATATGTATATATGTATATATGTATATGTATATATGTATATATGTATATATGTATATGTATATATGTATATATGTATATATGTATATATGTATATATGTATATGTATATACGTATATGTATATACATGTATGTATATTATATATGTATACATATTTTATAGTTTTTGTCATTATTTTAGAATGGATTCCTATTTATAAAAATATTGACTGTGAAATCCCATGCTATGTGGTGTCAAGGACAGCTTCACACACATACTCACCACATCTCTGTGTTGCATCATTATTTCCTCCTACTTGATTTCACCTCATGCTGTTTTGTTCATGCTGGCCCCTAAGCTTGTGAACTCCACTGCTAATAATACCATAAGAGTTAGTACGGGACCAGCCTGGAAAGAAAATTAAAAATGATTAAGGACTACAAAGGTAGAAGGTTTGTGTGCTTGATTATTACTCATCAAGCATGTCCCATGTCATCATAAGAACTTTGAAGAACAAGATCAAAGTACAGATGGTACTAAAGTGTCTCCTTCATTGAAGGTAATGAAATTTAAAATTTTTAATCAAGGTGAGGATCTGATGTGAAAAAGTACTAATGGCCTGGATTGAATTCCACATGGAGAGGCATAACCATCCTAATACCATGATAGTCATGACAAAAATTAAAATTTTATTTATAATGTTGAAAGAAAATACAGTGTCTAAGTATGATATTGAAATAGTACTGGCTCAATCATTATTTAATTCTCATCATGAAAGTGAGTGGTGAATTTGTGGTTCTCGATATGAAAGTAGCTAAAAACATATTGGTTAAGGAGACTGCAGATGAAAATGACTTACAAGGGAAGATCTTAAAGATGAATGAAAGTTCACTGTCATGGAAATAGATGCCTGAATAGTCAGGTCAATGTGAAGTTACAATGCCAAAGATTTAGTGGCCAATATTATTGGATCCAATTTTGTGATCTGGCACAAAGTTTTCAATTATACTAATAAATACAAATGACAGTTGTTTTGTTGGAAAATCCATTTGTGTATGATCCACTACCCTAGGGTAGACTAGTTGTCCAGACATTTGCTACATCTAAAGGTGACATTAAGATGATAATGATGCAATTCTGGGAAGATTAGACAAATGCATCAAGAACTTTACTTGGGCATGAGGTGATGTCACCAATGAGCAAGTAAGTAGCAGTTACAAGGAAAAAATTCAAGAAAGTTATCTATGTTTTTAGAGAGACTTCTATGGAGGAGGAGATTGAAGACATTAACAAGGCTGTGGCTGAAATAGCCATCAACTTTAACGTAGGTGTCTGTGGGAATAACATCCAGGAATTCCTAGGAGTGCAACGATGAATTTGAGGAATGATGAGGAGTTATTGGAACTAAAAGAGTGGCACATTGCTAAGGGAGACAAATGAAAACTGCTGGAGAGAAGAAAAAGAAGAACCTCATAAGGAAGGGTTTAGAAGAAATATTTGCAAAACTTTTTTTTTTGTTTTGTTATGGTTTTTTTTTTTTTGGCCAGTCCTGGACTTGAGCTCAGGGCCTGAGCACTGTCCTTGGACTTTCTCAAGGCTAGAGCTCTACTACTTGAGCCTCAGCACCACTTCTGGCTTTTTTTTCTATGTATGTGGTATCAAGGAATCAAATCCAGGTCTTCGTGCATGCTAGGCAAGCACTCTACCAACAGGCCAAACTCCTGGCCCCAAATATTTACAAATCTTAATAAGCTCCTCAAAATGTATGACAATATAGATTATGTTGATTAATTAAGATAAATATTCACAGAAGGTCAAAAAGGCAAGGAAGACCATGAGACCCTGATTTTAAGCTCTATCTCTCTTAAAAATACATCAGAATTCTTAAAAATGTTCTTCAAATTTTTTTACATTCACAAAAACAAAAATAACTTCATAATTTTGTCATCTTAGTTGTTAAACAAAAATATTTACTATCTTAATGTTCATTTATTTAAAACATAAAAACTAGAAGCTTTTACATTTTGATTCATCTCCATCTAAATAACTTAATAAACTCAACAGACTGAACAAGAGTGATAAGAATAAACATTTACTATTAAATTATAGAGGAAATAAAATTTCCACAAAAATATGCTACAGAGAGAACTAAAATCATAAAACAAAAATGTGAAATATTACTCAAAAATAATTTTAAACATGGTATCTCTGTTTTTAAGAATTATCTCTCCAACCTATGTGGAACTTTGAACTAATAGTGCAGTGGTACCAGATGGTGGGAGGCTTTTTAATATCATGACATAATTTTTTCTTTTTTTCATATATTTTTATTGTAATTAATAGAAAGGTTACATTATATTCACCAGATAGAAGGTGCACTACTTCACATACATTGATACTCTTTCTCATGTCTTGATCCCCATTTCCTCCTCCCCACCCCCGCCGCTCATCTTGTTTTCCCTCCTTCCCTATCCAATTTCAAATAACCAAATACGCATATATACAATATATCAGATAACAAGGTGGAATACTGTAACAATATGAGATAGCCAAGGGACAGCAAAAGAGATGAGAGATAACATAGTACATTAAGGACAACAATCACTCATTGTATGGCTTTTGTTTCTATATCCTGGAGGTCCTTTCATTTAGCATCATATTATATGGCCTTATGTATCTAGGTTTTGCTCTATTGTAAATCTCTGCTAGGAGAGCCCAAGGTTTCTACTGATTATGACAAATGAGGGAAACCATTGAGCCTATGTTCCTTTGAGTCTGGCTTACTTTACCCACCAACAGTGTAGTGGTGATCCCTCCTGGCCACATCCCCTCCCACATCTGCTGTTAGCAGATCCTGGCCATTCTAACTGGAATGAAGTGGAATCTTAGAGTTGTTTTGAATTTCATTTCCTTTATGGCCAGAGATGTCGAGCATTTCTTCATGTTTCTATAGACCATTCTTATTTATTCTTCAGTAAAGACTCTCTTTAAGTCTTTGGCCCATCATTTAATGGGATGGTTGTTTGTTTCTTTGGAGATTAGTTTTGGAGTGATTCAATTTTTGGAGCTGTTGATATATTTTATATATGAGGCCTTTGTCTGTTGTATGGTTAGTAAAGCCCTTCTCCCATTCTGTAGGCTTTCTAGTTAATTTGCTGGCTATGACCTTTGCTATACAGAAGCTCTGAAGTTTAATGCAGTCCCACTTATCCAGACTTTCTCTGATTTGTTGTGTTTCTTGGTCCTTATTAAGAAAGTTTTGACCTGTGCCAAGGAGACCCACTGTATATTTCCTATTCCTTCTTGTAAAGTATTCAGTGTGTCTGCTTTTACCTCGAGGTCTTTGATCCATTTGGAGTTAATCCTGGTGCAGGATGACAAAGAAGGATTCAACTTTAGTTGTCTGCAGGTGCTTAACCAGTCTGCCAGCAACACTTGTTGAAGTGGCTGTCTTTCTTCCATTCTATTTTTTTTGCGCCCTTATGAAAGATTAGGTGGTCGTAGGTCTATGGGTTAATATCTGGGTCCTCAGTTCTATTCCATTCGGGCCTGTCATGACATAATTTTTAATTTTATGATTCAGTTATTCATATACAGGTTATAGCATATTTATGTAGACTATACCATATTTATGCAGAACACATTGTTCTTGCTTTGGAGTATTTTCTAATGTCTCTAAGCATGTTTTTACTTGGTTCTCATTTTTCAAAGATAAATTCTTCAGTATTTATCTGAGCCTTTACAACTTCTGAAATTAAATTTACAAATCAGTAAACTAAAACTATTTAGCTATGTGTTTTCTCTTTTCAAAATGGACAAAACATATTATCATTCCTATAGGAATGGTTTTCAGATCATTCATTTTTAGTGTTTCCAGTAGCTACTATTTCTCTATAATGCAATACAGAAATTAATCAATATCTATTAAGTGGAGTGGAGTACAAAAATGACTGAAAATTAATGTTCCATCTCTACACACTTCATTCTGAAGGGAGAGATAAATGGAAAATGAAATGTTCTAGAGAAGATGGCAGTACATGTATGTATCATGAGAAAAATTAAAATTAAAATACTTCTGTGTATGATGAACAAGAAATCACATCGAGTCAATAAAAATCTTACATAGAGTCTATTGAGGGAATTAAATTTAAACTGTGTGCTAAGAAACACAGTAAAGAGTAGATAATGCAAAAAGAAAAGTTATTTTTTTTACCAAAAGAAAACTGGAATACTCAGTAAATGTATACAAAAGATAGGGATTCATTTTTTTATACTTTACTACTTCTCAATTATGATTTAAAATAGAAAAAAAATTCTTAGCAGTACAAGGGTTTTGAACTGTGGGCCTGGCTTATTTTTCTCAGATGTGTACTCTATCCCTCGAGTTAGGCAATAGTTAGACAGAATAACATTTTTCTATTATTGCTATCTTGATCATTTTATTTTTTTTTTTGCCAGTCCTGGGACTTGAGCTAGAGCCTTATCACTGTCCTTAGGCTTTCTCAATGTTAGCACTCTACCATTTGAGGCACAGAACCATTTCTGGCTTTTTCTATGTATGTGGTACTGAGGAATCAAACCCAGATCTTCATGCATGCTAGGCAAGCACTCTACCACTAGGCCAAACTCCTGACCTTCTTGACTGTTTTTGAGGAATGAGCTCCTACTAATTATATTTGCATGAGAATTTATTGTATTCATTGTCATGATGCTTACTGGTGACAGACTATCTCCACAAACTTTCATTGGTCTCCGTTAGCATTTTGTTTTGAAGTGAATTTAAACCCTAGTCTACAGTAACTATGTCCTTAATTCCCCCTATAGATGATCTGAGAAAGTTTGATGTTGCCAAATGAATTTCCAATTCCAGTGAAAACACAATTCTGGATCTTTAACCTTATTTCTTTCAAAGAATTACTATTATCTTTAATTAGTGATACAAAGGAGTTAGCACTTGACAAAACAATTTAAGAATATTATATATCTTGATCAATGCCACCCCTTTCAACAGCTTTAATCTATTTTTTACTTTTGCTTCAATTAAGGCCTAACTCTTGCTAAGCATGCTCTCTACCACACAAACTATGTCCCTGACCTCTACATAAGTTCTCGCTGTTTTTTGTCCCAACATAGATCTTCCATTGTGATCTTCCTACTTTTGTAGAGCTGGGTAATTGGCATGAGCCAACTTCCCTACTGCTTAGAAATATTCATTATAATTTTACACTTCCCTTCATCCCTTGTAAGTTATATATTTTTAATAACCCAGACAATGGAGCAGTCCTTTGTAAATGCAATCCTCCCTTCGGAGGCAAAGTTCTTCTCTTGCCTCTTAGTCTAGGTGGAAAAACTCAGGGCCTAACTTCTGTGTGTGCCTTGCCTCAACTTATAAAATGACCTCTTCTCCTGAAATAAGAGACATCTGTTTCTACTCCAGGTAATTATCAAGGAGCAAATCTTACCAATCAACTTAATTCCTACTTCCAGTTCCCACTTTTCTGACCCTGTATATCTTCTCCACCTTATCTCTCCCCCTACCCCTTATTTGTGCACTGAAATTCTCAAGCCCCTCTGCAAGAACCCCAATTGGGCTCAGCTTTCTGAAGTTCCTTTCTTATACTGCAGTAGCATTAAACACAAATTGTCTTAATACGCTCAACCTTGTTTCTTATTGCTAGATATAAAGTAAAAAGTGGACACACTATGGTAGTGCAAGAAAAATGCAAATAGAATAATGCAGGTCAATAAGCAGTTTCTAAGTTCTTTAATGACTGCAAGCTTTTCCTAAAACTGACATGGCCAGGATCTCGTGTAGGAACAACAAAGGGAATGGGGAATGGAATAGCCGCAGCCATGGTAGCCACAAGGTGATAGCTGAAGCTTCTTCCCTATCTCAGGCCACCAAAGCTAAGACTACTTCAGTAGTTGTCATAGCAACACATTACCCTAGGGGCTAAGTAATTGGTTTGATCTGGAGAAAACATCTTGAGAATGACAAATGCTAAAATATCCAGTGTTCCTGTGTTGATCCTCACAGTGAAATGTGTAACACACCCAGTGTGTAAACTTCAGAAATTGGTACCATGAAGTCAGGCCTTCACAGTTTATGGGTAGCTTCAAACATACTGGTAGTCAAATTCCTTTGAATTTGATTGTTCTTTCTAAGCTTAGATATTTTTATGGAGAATTAAGTCTTATTTTCAAAGCTAATACCTGAGCATACTTTTGGAAGGCAATAATTAAATCTCATATCAGGCAGCCTATGCCTGGCATTTCCAGAGTTTGTTTAATCAAATGACATTTCTTTCACTTTAGCTAGATAAGGATTTGATTTATGCCAATGAACATTTTCTTTCTTACCAAGTTTCAATAAACCTGCACAAACCAAGGAATAATCATACATAATGATATAACCTTGAAACAAGAGAAAAATTTATTCAGAGAAGATAACAAACATTTTTCCATCTTTTATTTACTCATTCCACTTTATGAGAATCTAACTACACAATTGAAAGCTATTGGTGCTAAATTGGATTCAATCACTGCATACCACATCCCAATTCCCTTCCACTACTTTACGTGAATCATATATCTGGTCTTAAAACTGAAATTTTCTTTATTTTCTATTATTTTTGTGGTTACGTTGAGGCTTGAACTCAGTCAGGCCTTACTCTGTCACTGGCTGTTTGACTAATGGCTTGGACTAGACCAGTTGACACACAGTTTCACTTTCTGCATCCTGCCAGTCTCCCAGAATTTTCTGCCATGGTTGGCTTCTAATCATAATCCTCAAACCTCAGCTTTGTGAGTAGCTCATGGGTAATTTTATTCATGCTTCAACTTTTACATATCTTTCTGCTAAGTGTTCTTGGTATGCATATGATTTTTTTTTTGTGGATCATGAGGCTTGAACTCAGCACAAACAAGGAAGCAGTGGAAGAATCATTTGATTAAGAACAAGTGTGTGATGTGTGTGTGTGTATGTGTGTGTTGATATATATTATACTGCCCATGGTTTCTCTGATGACATGCACCAAGAGTATTCTGATCAGAGAGACAATTTATATCTAGCCACCTACTCATCTGTATTTGTTTTGCTCATCTCAATAATTCAACAATATCTGATATGATCACAAAAGACCTACTCTGTCTTACATCTCTGAAGAATTTTAATACTACAGAATGACATGGAAAATGGAACAGGTGTTATGAGGAACACTTAATTCTGTAGTGAATTTATTTCCATTCACATTCAGGATATCTGGAATTACTAAATCCTGTAGATTCCAAAATCAAATAAAATCACAAGTTGAGCAAAACTTAAATCAATTTAGAAAGTAATAACACAAAACACTAATATCAGAGGGCTGCGTATAAGGAACACAAAAGGTAGAAATAGTCCCTCTGGTACACCTCTATTCAATAAAGATGATTAAGGTATTATAAAAGTTGCAAATCAACTCTGTTAAGATGAATGGAAATGAATAAACCTTAAGTTGTGCGTGCCTCTGAAAACTGATTATCACAGAATACATATGAAGCTACACAACATTCATATTTTAAGAATGAAAAGGCTGAGTGATGATACATTAACTTAGGGACCTAAATCTCTCACTATTCAGAGGCTGCATTTGACATGGCTACCTCATCTTCATGCTCTTTTTGAAATCTTCATGAATCACCTTGAAAGGGACAGCAGAAGTAATCTACAAAATATGAGAAGGTCGATAAGAAAAAATAGTCCCAAAAGTTCTTACAAGGAAAGAGAGACAAAAAGTAGACATGTCTCCTGGGACACTGGTAAAACAGTAGCCAGAACCTTGCTACTGAAATCACTCAGGTCATAGCCAAGGCTACTCAAACTCAATAGCAGTAGAGCATTCTGTCAGGGGAGAAATGGGGAGTTGGGTTTGATATGGAAGGTGAGTTCTAAAACGTATTGTCAGTATCTGCAATAAGAGATTTCACTCCTATTATTTGCACATAGTAAGCCACGACACAGGAGCTTTGTTCCCTTTGGAAATTCATCTTCAACAAAAATCAGTACTGTGGAGTCAACTATAAATTGAAAACAATTCTGAACATGTATGAAGATGTTATTCCTTTGAATTGAGTTCAATTTTTATTTCTCAAGTACAGTTTTGTATCAAAAAGTTATTTCTCATAACTTCCAAACTCAACTTGTCACATAATTTTACATCTAAACCTTAGAAATTGAAGTTCCCTGGTTTTAAACTAGCCTGAGTTTATTATTGGCAATAACAGCTTCATTTTTTTCTTCAGGTGGGCTGTCCCTCAGAGATAGACTCTTTATCTTTTTTATAAATACATAAGCTAATGTAAGCATTTTAAATAATGCCATACCAATTAAATCAATTTGAGATCCATGAAAATGGAATTTTTCAGTTACAACTTAAAAACTTTATGGATTTAGGCTCTTGGGTATACACTAATGAAATAATCTAAGTAGTTCTTATCTGCAAGGATATTTGCAAAAGGTGTTAAGTAGCTATTGGAGCATTTTCAAATTCCTTTCTACCACATCTTACAATTTTTGATAGGCATGTACCCTACCTCTATGTGTCTTCTTACATTATATTTTCACTCTGAGCTTTTCTTCGTATTTACTTTCTCACTCTGAAATAATTCTGTCCTACTTTCCATAAAATCTCTTTCAAACTTTGTAGTTCACAAATGCTTACTAGATAGTCCTATTCTTTTTTTTCATATATTTTTTATTGCATAGTCCTATTCTTTGTAAGAACCTTAGTAGAATTATGACTTTTGGGGGTTTTGTTTGTTTTGTTTTGCACCATTCAACTATCTGAAACACATAAAAGAAATGAATCTTATCTTTATATTTTTCAGGCTTCATATGTCTTATATTAGTAAAATATATTTTCATTAATTTTTTATTTCTTTCAAAAAACAAGAAGTTCCTTTATATGCTGTTTGATAGAGAAGGAAGTAAACATAAATGTTCTATATTTAAAGTTGCCAAACAAAGATCACAATTAGGAATACATAGCTGATAAAATACAGACAGATTTCATCAAGTGAAAGAGATGGTGGTAGACATCTGAGCAGAAGATTGACAGATGATTAAAGTATAAATAATTATCTTTCAACACTAAAACTCATAACATAATTTATCTATATGAGTAAGTTTCTTTTTGGCATTAGAAGTATGTGATTGATGCAAATATATATATATATGTTTGTATAGATTTTTAATAAATAATGAGATTCATAGGTTAGAATGTTAATTTCAAAAATGACTGAAAATATCTGATTACAGAAGCTTCAATGTCTCGCGAATGTATTCTCTAGGTATAAAAGGAGACACAACTAATACCTAGAGTAGAAATGGTTACAGAAATGTACATTTCTATAATCTATAATTGAATTTAACTTAATGGTGAGCTTGAAGGATTTTGCAATGTCTTGTTAACAAAATGAAAAATAGACAGATGGCCTGGAATAATGGAGGATGTAAATAAAGTCTAAGTGTATTCTGTGGATAAATTGAACAGCAAAAACAAGTCTCCACATTGCACAATAATTTCACTAAGAGGAAGTTTGCAAGAAATAGGGGGAGGGGTGCTGGAAAAATTGAAAAAAAGTCAGGAAGCCAGGCACCAGTGGCTCATGCCAGCAGTAATCCGAGCTACTCAGGAGCTGAGGTCCGAGGATCACCTTTTGAAACCATCACAGAAGGGAAAGTTTGTGAGACTTTGTTTTTTTTGGTGTGGATCATGGGGCTTGAACTTGGCCTGGGCACTGTCCCTGAGCTCTTCAGCTGAAGGCTGCTTCCCTACCCTTGACCCAAACGCCATTTCCTGTTTTCTAAAGATTAATGGGAGATAAGAGTCTCAGGTCCTTTTGTGCCCACGCTGGCTTTGAATCTTGATCCTTAGATCTCAGCCTCTCCAGTAGCTAGGATTACAAGTGTGAGAAGTTTTAATAAGTGTGACAGTTTTAATGTCTTTTTAAGCAAAAAAGTGAGTATTTTTTAACAGTAAGAATGTCACAATGTTGTTTTCTAGAATATCAAATGAAAATTAGAACTATCTCAAATATACCAATGGAAAGAGAATTAATGGCTACAACAGTACAGGGATGCATATAAGAAAGTAGAGTCTAGGGGCCGGGAGTTTGGCCTAGTGGTAGAGTGCCTGCCTAGCATGCACGAAGACCCGGGTTCGATTCCTCAGTACCACATACATAGAAAAAAAAAGCCAGAAATGGTGCAATGGCTCAGGGTAGAACACTAGCCTTGAGGAAAGCCCAAGGACAGTGCTCAGGCCCTGAGCTCAAGCCCAGGACTGGCAAAAAAAAAAAAAGAAAGTAGAGTCTAGTAGCATGGCTCATTCCAATAATTCTAGCTACTTAGCAAGTTGAGACCTGAGAATAATGAGTCTAAGGCAATACAGACAAGTACTTGAGCTAATCAGCAAAAATTCATAAATGGGGGCAGGGAGTTTGGCCTAGTGGTAGAGTGCTTGCCTAGCATGCACCAAGACCTGGGTTCGATTCCTTGGTACCACATACATAGAAAAAAGCTGAAAGTGGCTCTATGACTCGAGTGGTAGAGCTCTAGCCTTGAGAAAGCCCAAGGACAGTGATCAGGCCCTGACTTCAAGCCAAGACTGGGAAAATAAAAGTCTCTAAATGGAGATGTAGCTAAAGTAAGTAGCAGATTACCAACTCATGTTTTGTGTTAATCCCTCAGTAACAGAAATAAGAGAGAGACAGAGACAGAGGTAGAGATGGACACAGAGAGAATGAAAGAAAGGAAAGGAAAGAAGGAAGGAATGAAGTAAGGACGAAAGGCAGGAAGAAAAGAAGGGAGGAAGGAAAGAAGGAAGGAAGGAAGGGAGGCAGGGAGGGAGGGAGGGAGGGAGGGAGGAAGGAAGGAAGGAAGGAAGGAAGGAAGGAAGGAAGGAAGGAAGGGAAGAAAGGAAGGAAGAGGAAGAAAGGAAAGAAGGGAGAAAAAAAGAAAGGAAGGGTGAAAAAGAGAAGAGAGCAGCTTTGAAATAAACCTATTTAGTGAATCTGACAAGATTGAAAATAAAAAACCGAAGTATTTTAAATGAGACAGTGCAAAGGATTCACAGGGGACATTTATTGTCTTAACAGATCCACAAGTATTACAGGAAGGAAGAAAAATTCTTCCTGTGAATAGTACAACAGGCCCAAGGGTGTACAATTTGAGTGATAGAATCTGGATCAGGAATAGATCATCTCAGATGTCCATGTTTTTCAGTAAAATCCAGAGGAAGTGTATCCACCATAGAAGGCGGGGCGGTAGTAGCCATACCGATAACCACCATAGCCCCCAAGGCCATAGCTGGAGCCATAGCCGAAGCCCAGGCCACCAAAGCCACCAAGGCCATAGCCCAGGCTGCCATAGTAGTTGCCGTAGTAGTAGCTCATTGTGTCAGCAGGTGAGGATTGGGGTTGGTGTTGAAGGTGAGTGTTCTGAGAATGAATGTCACCATCTGCACCTGGACTTTTATACTTTGCCAGTGGAGCTCAGACAAACCACAACAAAGGAAAGTCATTACTTTGAAAATTCACCTTTGGAGAAAAACTGTACCATTAAGCCATACTTTGCATTTTAAAAATACCTTGAATATTAATGAACACTACATTCCTGTGGACTCGTGTTCATTTGGCATACAGAAATAGGCATTTTACTGAATAATTATTATCCAGTCTACAAAGTTGGTATTCTCCTATTGGTATGTGAATGTCTTGGAATCAGTCTCCTTTATTTCAGATATATGAGATATTAGTTACTGTGCCTCAATTCCTTATTTTTATTTCTGACTGGATTTTCCCCAAAAACATTGTTTCCTGGTTAATAAAGGAACTAGTGTAAAAGTACTTATCTGGATAGGATGCAACTGATTTGAAATCATAAAAATGTTTGTTTCTAGAAAGAATGTGGACATGTGGCTTTGTTGGCATATTCTGTTAATTTTTTAACATGTTATTACTAAAGATGATTTTGAAGCAACCTTTCCACAATAACGTATATGACACAACCAATTGCACTTAGATGTGATATCTCATTTGGTCCTTAAAAATGGATTTTCAAAGCCAAGTGCTGGTAACATATCTGTTATCCTAGCTGCTCAGGATGCTAAGATCTGAGGATCGCAGGCCAAACCCAGCCTGAGTAGGAAATTCCATGAAATTCTTTCTTATCTAAAATTAATGATTGTAGATAAGCCAGAATATTGCAAAGACTATTTTATCATTAATTTCTACTATACTAAGTGGGTAACTGACTTCCATATAGAACTTGATCATTCTTTGCACAATAAGTTCTTTCATATGAAAATGAAATTCTCTGCAGAAAACAAAGAGGAAAATCTTTTCAAATAAAGTTCAATGTCCCAAAAGAAAGTGTAGAATGTTCAAAATTATTGCTTTTGTTCATAAGGTAAAAAAATCTGATTTAGTATCAGTAATTTTCCAAATCTGCAGTTAAGGAGTAACGTCATATTCTTAGTTTATTTCATTCAACCATCTAGGGACAAAACCAACTGTTCAACCTCAAAACTATACTTCTCTATTCCAGTTTTTCCCCTTTCTGAAAAAGAAAGAGAAAAAGAGGGGAGTAGGGAAGAAAGAAAGGAAGACGAGAAAGAAAGAAGGAAGAAGAAAGAAAATTCAAGGGTTGTAGAAAAGTAGCTTAAGAATCACACCCAAGTCCAAAGTTCAAGGTCCCAGGACCAGCAAAAAACAAAAACAAAAACAAAACAAAACAAACAACTACAACAACAACAGAAACCACTTGGATTTTTACCTTAACTTCTATCATTTTTTCTTATTCTAAAATAATTCCTTCCTGCCAAACTTAGAGACTTCTTCAATTTTTCAAGAAGATGAATACTTACTTAAAAAAAAACAACCTAGTGATCACTAAATTCTTATTGTCTTGTATAGAATTTTTTTTAGCTTTTATTTCTTTTTTTTGGTAGCACTGGGATATAAAGTCAGAGTCTCATTATTACTAGACAAGCATTCCACTACTTCAGTCATACTTTCAATTTTTTTTAAATTTCTGTTCACTTGTTTGACGCACATACATCCTAACATTTTTGCCTGAATAGGTTTCAGATTGTGATCCTTCCTGTGTCTCTGACTTTTGGGTACCATTGATAATGTGAGTGTATCACCACATCCAGTATGCTTTCATTTATGAACTGCATTGAAAACACTTTGAGAGTGGATTTTATATTTATATTCACAAGAAGATACCCAGTAGAAGTAAACTATGTATTCATCAAATGTGGATTTTAAAAAGTCCACCAAATTAAATTTTAGGAGTAGCTTACAAGTACAAAGAAAAGAAATGTTTAAATGCTTCATATTAAAGAGTCCTAAGACTAATACAGAGATGAAAAATATTCACATTATTGTAAAATGGGCCGTGATAGTCCTTGGGGCAGAAAGATAACATTAAAAGTTGATAAATGACCACTCTGTATGGGTTACGTATTACAATTCAGTAGATTTCACAAACATGAGGATATGTCTTCATGTTTAATATGCATGGATATGTCACCTGGAACACATGTATGAATGTATATGTAGATGATATTTACTTGAACCAGTTAGGGAAGTATATATGATGTAATAGAATGTGAAATGAAAACAATTTAAAGTAATAAACATATAATTTGAAATAATGATATTAAAAACGTGATGTACGAATGAATTTCAAGAGCGAGTTAGAGTATGTAAGAAATGTGGAAGGTGTGATGACTATCAAAAACTCCTATAGGTAAAAAATGAGTTGAATGCAGATGGCAGCAAACTATTTTGTGAAGTAAATGGAGAGAGGAGGACATGAAAGTTTAATGCACCGTAAGTAAAGTGTGCCCCGAGTGAACAAAACCTTGCACTTGGGTTTAGAGTTTAAATATGGAATAATTAAGGAAGACACTGACTTATGACAGGGTGCTTCCTGCATTATAATCTGTGCTTTTCTTTAGGATAATCAATGATATCACAGAAGTAATGTTTTGGGAACCTTTATGACTTCCATGTAGCAGGGAATTGTATAGAATAGTCTTGAGAGGACTACTTGGAAGACTTTCTCTATGTCCTGTTATATAATGTAAAAAAAATGGACTGCAAAGAATTAAAGTATGATATGTTAAGCTTACTACCATTTATGGAGAATTTTTGAGGCATAGGGGAATTTTCAAAGTTGTAGATCTCATTTCCCACATTTAAATATGCTTAAGTGTGTTATATCCTTTGAGATTAAATTTATTTTTTACAATAAGGTTAGAATAGTATCAGGTTCTAAGATAAAGTTAACTATGGTGAAGCCTATTTCTTTAGGTTTCTTATTGATGATCAATGAAAGTAAAACACATACTTTGGAATGAGGTGATGCAACCTCTTCATGCTTATTAAATGACAAAGGAAATCTATATTTTGTTTATTTATGAGTCATGTTTCTTTTGCTCCATGTAGGATACCCAATTTCATAGGTAGTGGTATACTTTTGATTCTTTTCCCCATTTCCTATTTTTTTTCTTTTATTATATAGAGAAACAAAATCATGCAGAGGATAGAGAGACATAAAATTCACATCTCTAATTGGGGATATGGCTCGTTTTTCTTTTCCAAGAATGAGACCATGACTTTAAATTTCTCTGCTACCAAATTCTTTGAATGCATATTTTAGCTTGCAAAAATTGACTGTAAGTTTCAGAGGGAAAATTAGATAGAGTGGTGAATAAGATGCAAGGATGAAAACCTTCGTATGCATATACAGCTAATCTATGCTAATAAAATGCCAAAAAATAACACTGGGAGTGGTGGCTCATGTCTGTAATCCTAGCTACTCAGGAGGCTGAGATCCAAGGATTGAGATTCAAAGCCAGCTTGGGCACTAAAGACAAAGAGACTCTTAATTCCAATCAACCACTAAAAACCAGAAGTGACGCTGTGGCTCCAGAGGTAGGGCAGTAGCCTTGAGCTGAAGAGCTCAGGGACAATGCCAGGCTGTGTTCAAGCCCCATAACCCACCCACACACAAAATAAATAAAATAAAATAAAATGACAATCAAAGGAGGAATGTTGAGAGCTGGGCACGGTGGCTCACGCCTGTAATCCTAACAACTCAGGAAGATGAGATCTGAGGATTAAGGTTCAAAGCCAGCCTGGGCACAAAAGGACCTGAGACTCTTATCTCCCATTAACATCTAGAAAAATGGGAAGTGGGTTTTGGCTCAAGGGAAGGGTGGTAGCCTTGAGCTGAAGAGCTCAAGAGACAGCGCTCAGGCTGAGTTCAAGTCCCATGACCAAAAAAAAAAAAAAGGAGGGATACTGAAGACACAAGAAGATATCAGTAGGAGCTTAGTTTTACTCGAAAAGCTTTTAGAAAAATTAAAATTTTGGTGCTCCAGCAAGTTTTGAAAACTTAATTAAGATGCAATTTAATCATATTATGCAAAATTTTGAGGTGTTTCTTGCTAATTAGAATTAATATATAAGTAGAAATTATGAAAAATAATGTAATTACATAAACATGTCAAACAACATTCTCCCAACAAGTTATTTTCACTTGGCAATCAAGATGTAATATAGATGCAAATCATCTGAAATGAAATTCTCATTAATTTTCTACTGATACCTATATTTATTTAGCTCTGTTTACAAGAAAGATCTGCACTTCTATTCTGATCACAAACACTTAAACCTTGATTCCACATTTTTTTTCCTTTCTCATTTTCACTGAAATAACCAATCTTCAGAAAATCCTTGAAAACCACCATACAATTAATGCCATCTTGCTCCACTGAAAACACAAAAGAAGAATTTGAGATGGCCCTTCTTTGACAAAAGTCATACTTAGACTTGCATTGTTTTATCTATTTTACAATTATTTCTTTTTAAACATAACTTTTCTTGCCACAACTGTCTTTATATTTTTCTAATATATATATTACAAAGCTCATTGTGTTTTTATTAAAATCATATGATACTAAGTTATTTCAAAACTGACCCTCAATTTCCATTTTTGTTCTCTTTTACTCTATGTATAATAACATTTTGTTCCAGGGAGGAAGGCACGCAAGAGGAAGGAAGGAAGGAAGGAAGGAAGGAAGGAAGGAAGGAAGGAAGGAAGGAAGGAAGGAAGGAAGGAAAGAAGGCAGGCCTGGAGGGAGAGAGGGAGAGAAACGATGAAAAAAAGACAAAGAAACAAAAGAAAAATCTTGAAATACAATCTTTTTGGAGATTGAATAATACATATTAAGAAATAAAAAGGAAAGAAACATTGAAAATAGATAAAATGTATTTCCATGCTCTCTACTGTATAAAATTAGAATTTGGAGGACAATACAGTCTGGAAACAAGTCACATGGGTGTCTTTTATCCTTACATAAAAAGACCCTTGGTGAGAGGCACTCAGAACCCAGACAGTGAAATAGAGCACGGACAGCTCTTCTCTGGGTTAATTCATAAACTGATCATATTTCAAGGGCAAATACACTTAGAAAATCCTTTTCTGACATAGTAAGTGCAGAAGAAATGTGTCATTTAACTCTTCCGTGATGTGTATTGTGGAGATGTATATATTATATAATTAATCATAGGATTAGAGACATTGAAATCTATTAATCTACAAAATTACAATAAAAGGAAGAACAGTGCGTGAGTATACACCACATTCTGTGACAAAATCACTGGCTAAAGAAATCAAGATGCACGGTGTTCTTTAACTGCATTGTCAAGTGGAAACTCCTTTGTACTATTTAAAGATAAGCTTATAATAAGGAATAAATTAATAAAAAGGAGTATCAAATTGGAGTTGAGGAAGTTGATAATACAAAGAAAACAGGCTTCAATGAAATAACACTCACAAAATTATGAATAAAGATATTTATAGGTGCACAGATATGAATCAAACAAGGTTGGCAGTGTGCTCAAGTAATGTTTATTGAAATAACATGGCCAGAAATAGCAGAAGGATGACGAAATCTTCCTGCAGTCAGCAATACGTGTGGGGGGGAAAGCCAGCCTCAGTGATGGATGTGGGATCAGATCAACATGGCAGCCATCTTTTCAGTAAAAGCCAGAGAACAAGTATCTGCCATAGAAGGAGGGGCGGTAGTAGCCATACCAATAACCACCATAGCCCCCAAGGCCATAGCTGGAACCATAGCCGTAGCCCAGGCCACCAAAGCCACCAAGGCCATAGCCCAGGCCACCATAGTAGTTTCCATAGTAGTAGCTCATTGTGTCAGCAGGTGAGGATCCTGAAAATGAATGTCACCATGTGCACATGGGCTTTTATACATTCCCAGTGGAGTTCTGACAAGCCACAACAAAGGAGTGTCCTTACTTTGAAAGTCCATTTCAGTATTAAGCCTTGCTTTGCATATTAAAGATTCCTCTGAATATAAATGAAGACTAGATCGCTTTGAATTCCATTTTAATTTGGTACTCCAAACAGGAATTTTACTGAATAATCATTATCCAGTCCTCCTAGTGCATGTTCTCATAGTTGGTAAAATGTGTATCTTAGAAATCACACTCCTTTATTTCGGCTAGCATAAGGGTTTGTCATTGTAAACGAATATCATCTGTTTTGCTTCTCATTCACAGGCATGGTCTTCTCACCTCTGTGAATAAAAATGAAACTAATGAAAAATCCTATATCCCTTCATGAGGGAAATCAATTTGAGACATGGGAATATATATTTTCAGAAAAGACATATACACATATAAGTTTTCTATCATGTCTGCATTTTTTCATATTTTATTGTAATTAATAGAAGGGTTACATTATACTCACCAGATAGAAGGTGCATTACTTCATAAACATTGATACCCTTTCTCATGTCTTGGTCCCCATTTCCCTCCCCCCCCGACCCCTACCCCTCATCTTGTTCAAGTCTGCATTTTATAGTGATAACTTTTAAATTTTTTATTAGTAAAGATGATTTTTCAAGTCTTGTCAAAAAGTAGTCCAAGCCTAATTTTCAGTAGTCTTCCCATCAAAGCTTCTGTGACATTTCTGTTATCATTATGTGCAAACTCTCACATTAATACTTAGTAATTGGATTTTCATTCTAAAGGTTTGTCAGTGTTTTCCAGTGTGACATAATACCTTCCTGTTCTCCTTACCGTTTCTTTCAACCATGCCAGAACATAGCTACTAACAAACTATTGATATTTTAAGGTCACAGTGTCTTTCACAGAATTGTTTTCTTTTCATTATAAGTGGTAAAGGGACTTGACTTCAGGGTCTCATAATTACTTGGCAAGCATTTTACAACTTGAGTCATGGACTCATGTTTTTCTATTCATCTTCTCTACACATGAGGCAAACACAAGCTCTTTTTAGTTTATAATTATTACATTGTCTTTGAAATCAAATTTATTTTAAAGTTAAACTGTCAAGTTTTGAAATTTCTCATTACTGCCTTAATAAGTTTAAATAATTATGATGAAGCTCATTTTTTTTTAGATTTCAATCGGCCAGTGATCAAAGAAAAGGAAAGTACACAATTTAGAATGAGGTGATGTAACTCCTTAAAACTTTATTAAATCACAAAGGAAATCCATACTTTGGGAATTTTGTTAATTACAAGTTATGTTTCTTCATATGATGGACACTACGTGATTTCATAATTATGGATATATAATGTGATTTTTTTCATTTTCCTTCCCTCAATTTTTAATCTTCCCTGTTCCAAAGAAACAGTCACTCACAGGCTAACCAGGTCTTACCAAAATTCACATACCTCCTCAAGGGTGCTGTGTACTTGGGAGAACCATCTGCCTACGATCGCAAGACCCCAAGTGCAAACTCCAGTATCTCTTATTTTCTATGTTCATTTGCCTGAATTCATGGCCTGGGAACTGTCCCTGAGCTCTTATGCTCAAGGTTAATGCTCTAACACATAAGCCCCGCTCTACTGCCAGATTTTGTGGAATTAGCTGGAGTTGAGAATCTCACAGATTTCCCTGCTTTGGCTGTCTTCTATTCATGGTCCTCAGATCTCAGCCTCCTGAGTAGCTAGGAGTAGCCATGGTCCACTGTTGTTTGGCTCAATTTTTTTTTAAATGTGAATTTTAACCTGTTAAAAGTGGAGGAAGGTTAAGATACTGAGGCAATCAATCTACAGTATACTTGTACACCTTATCTGTGCTATAAAAGATGTAAAAAAAAATCACAAAGACAGAAAGTAAATTATATTAAGAAACACACACTATAAAACATTAGTACCAAATTATCTCTATTTTAAAACCTAAACAAGGATACTCTGGTAGTGAACAAAATTTTGGAAAATTAATTGAAAGGCAAATTAATCATATTAGCTAAAAATTTCAGTATTTTTTACATCCAGAATTAATGGATAAATAGAAACTATGAAAAAGTTTAAGTGCATGAACATGTGGACATAATAACATTCTCCCAACACATTCTACTCCTTTGGCAATCACAGCAGCAATGCAGTAGAGGGAAATTTTCTGAACTGAAATTTTCATTGCTCTTCCATTGGAATGTGTACTTCCTCTGTACGATTTACACACAATAACACCATCTTCATTCTAGTCATAATTCCTGAAAACTTGATTTTACCCCAAATTTTCTTCCTTATTTTTACTGAAAATACCAAAGTCCTCAAAATTTATTTCCTAAAGCCCAATTTATGGCACAAGATGAAGAGCCTGAGCTCGGACTTCTTTGTCAAGACAAGGGCTGTCACAGCAGCATTTTATCTGGTTTACAAGTATTGTCTGTTAAGTATAACTTTTCGCACTGCTCTTGTGGCAAAGAAAATTTTCTTCAACGTGTTTTAAAATCTCGCTGTGCTATTTTATACTATATTCTACTCAGGATGCTATCTCAAAAGGTGGGAGGAAATGGAGAGAGGGGAGTTTTGTTGACATGTTCATACATGCATTATGGCATTGTTTTAGGAAAGTGAAAGAGGGATAAGATGATTATAGAGGATTAAATTCTGATGGGTACATTGTATCCATGTATGATAATCTCACAATTAAACATTCTGAGCAATTTATGTATACTAATTAAATTGTAAAATATAGTAATAGTATTTATTCAGCATCATAAAATCTGCAAAAAATAAAAGTGTAGAAAAGAGAAAGAAAGAAGGAAGGAAAAGAAGTTAAAAATGGAACAAAGGAAGAGAGGAAGGAAGGAAGGAAAGAGGGAAGGAAGGAAGGAAGGAAGGAAGGAAGGAAGGAAGGAAGGAAGGAAGGAAGGAAAGAAACAGAAAGAGAAAGACAGAAAGGAAAAGAGAAGAGAAAGGAAGAAACAAGGAAAGAAAGAAAGAAAGAAAGAAAGAAAGAAAGAAAGAAAGAAAGAAAGAAAGAAAGGAAGGAAGGAAGAAAGGAAGAAAAGAAAGAAAGAAAGAAAGAAAGAAAGAAAGAAAGAAAGAAAGAAAGAAAGAAAGAAAAAGTAAGGAAGGGAGGAAAGGAGGAAGGAAAGAAGGAAGGAAGATATACACCTTTAAATATTTCAAGGTTTAAACAATTGCCAACTACAACAACTACACATATTCAGTATGAATTGAAGGAAAGAAAGCTGGCCTGCATTGATTCAAAATGAATGCTCAATCTGTTAATGTATGAAGAGAAGGTTTTACCTACAAAATTAATTGGCACATGATACAAAGCAAGTAATTGAACATAGATAAAACTTATTCCCACAATCTCTAGCTCTTCAGAGTTCAAATCTGGAGATAAATGAGGTCTGCAGATAAGCCAGATGGAGCCCTCTTTTTTATTTCTAAGAAGTCACCTGCTGATGGAAGCACAGAGCATTCATAAACTACCTAAACTTAAAGGAGAAATTTACTAAAAATATTCATTTCTGAGTGCACTAAAATGAGAATAAATGTATCATTGAACAACTTTGTGATGTGTTTTGTATACAGGAGTACATTATATAATTATACCATCACAAGAATTAGGTGCAATTAACTATAATTGTTCTACACAATCTCAAAACAGATGGAAGAATGCCTGTGTTCATATTCATCAGTGGAGGAGTCACTGGCTAGAGAGTATCAGATTAGAGGTCAGGAAGTAGAAAATAATGCAGGGAAAAGAAACTTTAATGTTATATACTACACACATGCCCAAAGTGTAAAGACAAATATTTAGGTATGTAAATAAGGACAAAACAAGGTTTTTAATGTTCTCAAATTATGTTTATTAAAATAACATGCTGTAAAACTTCACAGATAAGATGAAGAAATGCTCCTGCAGATACCACTACTGGGGATGGATTCCAGCTTGAGTGATGGATTCTGGATTAGGGCATCACAACAGCCATGTTTTCAGTAAAATCCAGAGGAAGTGTATCCACCATAGAAGAAGGGGCGATAGTGGCCATACCGATAACCACCATAGCCCCCAAGGCCATAGCTGGAACCATAGCCGTAGCCCAGGCCACCAAAGCCACCAAGGCCATAGCCCAGGCCGCCGTAGTAGTTGCCGTAGTAGTAGCTCATTGTGTCAGCAGGTGAGGATTGGGGTTGGTGTTGAAGGCGAGTGTTCTGAGAATGAATGTCACCATCTGTACCTAGATTTTTATACTTTTCTAGCTTGGGTGTGACAAGCCACAACAAAGGAGGCTCATTACTTTGAAAATCCATCCTCAGAAAAAATTCAAAACAATTAAGTCACAACTTTGATTTTAAGGATGGTTTCATATTTTTGTAAAGCAATTTTATTTTTTCAATTTAGCTGAATTTTTAGGCCTCAGAACTTGTTTTTTTTACTGAATATAAAATACTATATAAGCTTTTAGTTGTGTAAATCTGATAGTTGTTTTTATGTATACATGTTTTATGTGTACATAGAAATAAGCCTCTCCTCTGTTCCAACTGCCTAAGATTTTTCACAATTTCAAGGATATCACCATTTTATCTCTGAAAATATTTACAAGATAATTCATTCTTTTAACTTACAAACCAAATATTTCTTATTTTCTGAAGCTCTGTTCTAGTCTATGGGCATCTAATACTATACTAGTATCTTTCCAATTTGAAAGTGCTTCTCGCACAATTGTTTTATTTTATTGATGTTTATTTTCCAAGCAGTTATTGAAGATGGTTTAAGAAAACATTTTACCAGTATGAGATTTCTCTTCCTGATACTTCACACAAGAGGTCAAGGAACATAATTGCTTGTGACGGAAAATAAAAATCTGTTTTTTAATTAACTTTTTAAAATGCTTTATATATTTCTGTATATAAAATGCCTATGTATATATTATGCATATGGTACATCAAAATATTTTTCAAATGATCCAAAAGTAACACCAAACTCATTGTCCTTTTTGTTCAATGAATAATATTTACTTCTTTTTTACCATCACAATGCTAGTATTTTCTGTGATATACTTAAATTCTAAAGATTCTGGCACTTTTTCAAATGAAGTACATCTTTTCCTGTTCTTATGCCCTACTGTGGTTGTCACTAAATCAAATCTTAGCTAGGATTTTAAATTTTTAAATTCTTTTTAAGTGAAGCTTTCTAAATGCATGAATGCTTTATTGGTAATATAAATATCTCCTATGAATTTTACATCATAACTTTTCAAATCAACATCATATATTTTCTATTTTAAGTTGTTCATGTTAGAAAGCATTTCCAGCTAATCCTTATTATTTGAAGGTTCTTTCCAAGTTAAATGTACTGCTAAAAAAGTAACTTCATTTAACTTAGAGTTTAATGAAATGAATAACAAGAGGCTGATTCTGGTGGAGTTGAGGGACATGGCTAAAAGGAGGAAATGGACAGAGGAAGAGTAGGTGAATGTAGTCATAATATTCAATGTACATTTGCAAAAATGGAACCAGGAATTTTGAAGACATGGATGGGGTTGAGAGAGATGAAGGAGAAAGTCAGTATGCTCTGATATATTGAAATGAAACCCCACTGTACAATCATTTAAATGCAATAAATAAATATAAAAATTAGTGATATCTGAAGATAAACTGCTCTGTAGAGTTCAAATCTAAACAGAGGAATATATGAACATATATCATATGATATGAAAAAGTTACTAGCTAAAATATAGGATTTAATATTACGTCTTTAAAATATAATTATATAAAATACATTTTATTTTTTTTGCCATCTTGGGGCTTGAACTCAGGACCTAGGCACTGTCCTTCAGCTTTCTCAATGCTAGTGCTGTACCACTTGAGCCACAGCACCACTTCCGACTTGTTATGGGCATATGACAGCAAGGAATCAAGCCCAGGGCTTCATGCATGCTAGGCAAGCACTCTACTAGATAATTCTCTCAGACCCCATAAAATACATTTTAACAGAGTAAACTGTGGTACTCCAATTAATCAGCATATTGAGTATATTCCCATTTTTTCGATGAAGTCATTTTGTTTTCACTATTTTTGATACCTGTGAAGAGTAATTTTCAATTTGATGACAATTCGTCTATTACATCTTCTTTGTTATGTTCTTCCAAATTTCCTTTATTATAAAAATAGTTAATAAAAATTTTCCAGGATTGATTTTTGCTACTAATATCCATTACTATTCCTTGTGTGTATGTGTGTGTGTATGTGTGTATATGTGCTTGCACACGTGTGTGTGCTCCTATACTGACTTGAATTCAGAGTCTTACACCCTCATTTTGGGTTTTCATTCTTAGTTGGCACTTCAGCTATGCCTCTGGTTCTGGCTTTTCACTGGTTAATTGTAAATAATAGTTTCATGGATTTGGCTGTCTAGACTCTCTCTCAACCTCTTAGATCCTTGGGTTAAAAGTGTGAAGCATCTGTGTCTGGTTTATTTTTCCCATTTTTATGGCAGTACTTGGGTTTGATCTCAAGGCCTTGGAATCATCAAGCACTTAACCCATGCCCTAGCTCCTTCTGCTGTAGTTAGCTTGACAGATGGGGCCCTAAACTTTATTCCTTAGCTTGCCTCAGCTGTGATACTCTCACGCCTCTTATATAGGTAAGATGATAAAGCATGCATCACCACGACATGCTGCTAGATAGCATTTTCCTTAACACTTTTTTACTTTTCTACTGAAGCACATATGTTTATGAATCAATTCTGGTTTGGGTGGCACAAAACCAAACAAAGCATATTAAGAATGTTTACAAAGAATGTTTATTTGAATAACATATGCAAAAATATCAGAGAAGTGAAATGAAGAAATCTTTGTGCCCATAGAACAACAGAACATCCCCTTGAGTGACGGAATCTGGATCAGGAATAGATCATCTCAGATGTCCATGTTTTTCAGTAAAATCCAGAGGAAGTGTATCCACCATAGAAGGAGGGGCGGTAGTAGCCATACCGATAACCACCATAGCCCCCAAGGCCATAGCTGGAACCATAGCCGTAGCCCAGGCCACCAAAGCCACCAAGGCCATAGCCCAGGCCACCATAGTAGTTGCCATAGTAGTAGCTCATTGTGTCAGCAGGTGAGGATTGGGGTTGGTGTTGAAGGCGAGTGTTCTGAGAATGAATGTCACCATCTGCACCTGGACTTTTATACTTTGCCAGTGGAGCTCAGACAAACCACAACAAAGGAGGCTCATTACTTTGAAAATCCATCTTTGGAAGAAAAGAATGCCATTTAGTCATAGCTTTCTGGTTAAGAGTATTCCAAAGATGCATAGAATATTTACTATTTTTCATATGTTAAATCATTGCCTTAGCTGGGCATGGTGGTTCATGCCTGTAATCCTAGCTACTCAGGAGGCTGAGGTTTGAGGATCATGGTTCAAAGCCAGCTCGGGCACTAAAGATGTGAGACTTTTATCTCCAATTCATCAGTAGAAAACTACAATGGGCACTGTGGCTCAAGAGGTAGGGTGGTAGCGCTGAGCTGAAGAGCTTAAGGATAATGCCCAGGCCCAGAGTCTTTTGATCATAGAATGTATTTTGTTTTTTTGTTTTTTTTTTGCCAGTCCTGGGCTTGAGCTCAGGGCCTGAGCACTGTCCTTGGACTTTCTCAAGGCTAGAACTCTACCACTTGAGCCTCAGCACCACTTCCGGCTTTTTTTTTGTATGTATATGGTACCAAGGAATCGAACCCGGGTCTTCGTGCATGCCAGGCAAGCACTTTAACCACTAGGTCAAACTCCCGGCCCGAATGTATTTTGTTTATTGCTAATAGACATTTCTGCTATTATTGAATCATGTCTATGTTCCTAGTTCTTTATACCATTCCATGTTTTCCAGTTTAACCTATTACAGATCCCATGCCATCTGTGTGTCTTCTCTCTTGTTTCTCATTAATTTACAAATGATTAATTTTAATGTAAAAATTAAAGACTGAAATTGTGAAATTATTTTTCCAATCTTCAATTGCCTTTGTAGGCAAGCCCCTCATCTCATCTCTAGCTTATAAACTGTATATGTGAATTTCACATTTTTATGCAATATGTCCACTAGCTGAGCTCTAGGATTACTATAACGAATTATGACAAACTGGGTGCTGTAACAACATAAATATATTTTCAAAACCCTAGATGGTAAAAGTCCTGTATGTGGTTAGGTCATGCTGGCAATTCTGACATATCTTAGACTAGAGCTTTGTCTTTACTATCTCTGTCTTTTATTACATAGCCATCATCTGTTTGTGTAAATGTGAGTACACTTTTATGTCTGTCTGTGGCTTTGTGTGCCTATGTTGTCATCAGCGTGACACCATTTCAGTTAAGGCCTACCTTAACTAGTATGCCTTCATCTTTAATTGATTACCTCTACAAAGACTATTTCCACATTAGCTCAAATTTACAGCCACTAGGCTTAGAAATTCAGTGTGTCTTTTTAGGAAACATCTTTCAACTCACATTAATACAATATCTATAAAGTAAGTCTCCTAGAACATTATTTTTAATGACGTAGGTAAGTCGAGTTGTATTCACAAGAATTCCTTTCCTTGCATAGTTCTGGGATACTTTGAAGTGAAAGATATTTTCATAAGAATTGAAACTCATCTATCACGTGAAATGGGAGGGCTAGAAGGAGGCTAGAGGGAATATTTTTCCCATGACTCTTGATAAAGCTCAGGTAAATTCTTTTCCTCTTGAATGCTGACATCCATGATTGTGGAGAAGATTCTAGGTTTACTCATAAGGACTTCTTTTACTCTATCTCTGAAGCGGGCACCGGGTAGAGTTTTCGACAATATAACTTCTGAAAATACATATGCTCTCTTAAGATTCTGACTGCAAGTCTGTCAATTTTACATTAATGTACATTTATCTTTTAGCTTGTTGTCGAAATGATTTCCCTGTTAGGTCCCAGTAAAACTGTTGATTGTTGGTTTCTTGTTTCTTGTTGTAACTACAGAAGAAATGGAAAATGAATTCTCAGTTTAACTGTGTTTTCCATAGATTCTGGAGAAGTTAAAAAATGAAAGATCTGAATATTAAGTTTCATACCAAAAAGATTACAAGAATGGAGGTTACTTTATTCAAGAGATACATTTTCATTGAATTCCTGGAATATGAAAGTTATTAAGTTTTCTATGGAAAAGCAGATCATAAATTGTAATTGAGAGACAGACAGACAGACGGAATGAGCTAATGAGCAAGCGAGGGGGATGTAAATTGTCACTCATGGTCTTAGAAAGTTTGATTTAAAGAGGGCTTGTCTAGAGATGCCCAGAAGTTTCAAGGCATCCGCACACTGCAATCTTAGTGGCAAAGCTAACAAAATCACAAGACAAAGGCAACATAAAAATACATATCTCCATTTGTAAAGCAGTTTAGAGGACTTAAAGATGATCATGGCCTGATTTACTTACATGGAGAATTGTGAAAGAGGTGGCATTAGAAGGACATGTAGAAAGCTCAAATAGTATCATCTTTTAGAAAGATAAGGTTGAAGGACAACAAAGTCAGTACCAGGAAATGGGTACTTGAAAAGAAAGGAGTTCAGGGAAAGGGGAAAGGAATGAAGGGGTGAAGGAAGGAAATGTTTGTGTCCATAGGGGGTGGTGACAAGGTTGAAGGCAGTGAAACCAATCAAGATGTATTGTATGCAAAAACTGCTTTGTTAAATCGTGCCTCCTTCATACAATGATTTCAGGAAGGATATAGAGGAAACAACAAAATACTAAAGATAAAAGTAAACACTAGATGAGACAATATCTTTTTTTTTCTTTTGCCAGTCCTGGGGCTTGAACTCAGGGCCTGAGCACTGTCCTTGGACATTTTTTGCTCAAGGTTATTGCCCTGCCACTTGAGCCACAGCACCACTTCTGGCTTTTTCCATGTATGAGGTACCAAGGAATGGAAC
Organism: Megascapheus bottae; assembly: GCF_031878675.1. Taxonomy (NCBI): domain Eukaryota; kingdom Metazoa; phylum Chordata; class Mammalia; order Rodentia; family Geomyidae; genus Megascapheus; species Megascapheus bottae. The sequence continues at coordinate 96,021,567 of NC_143509.1, forward strand.
CCAAGGCTTCATGCATGCTAGGCAAGCACTCTACTACTAGGCCAAGCTCTCAGCTGGAGACAATATCTTTGACTAGTAATCAGAGGCAAGAATAATCTAGTTGTGGCCTCAATGATCATATTAGTCTGGTTTGGGCAGAGTTTAACTAATTAAATTGGGGAGGGTGGGTTATAGGAAAGGAAGGGCTTGAGAGGTTGAAAAACTGATATGTCTTGGAGGTTAAAGAAATATTATTGCAAACATTAATTTTAGAATATTTATTTAAGGTACAGGTTGGTTGGCTATCTTTAAAATGTTATCCACTACAATGGCAAGATAACTAAGAATAATAAATACATCGAATTCTCAGGCTCCATTCTTTTTATAAAGAAAGGACAATAACAAGAAGTTTTTCTACATTTAAACTATACAGCAAGGAGCATGATCCTAAAATAAATAGAATAATGGAGTCTAGTTAAGGGACCTGCTTGCCTGTTGAGCTCAGAAAGAATCGCAGTGCACATGGGGAATGCACACAAAGAGACAGAGAGGAGAGTACCTGAACTGGCAATGCTGAGACTCTTAGTAACTTTGTATATGGAAGACACTGTAGGTGCTCCATCAATCTAAAAGTGTAGAAAAATGCATGGCTTTCTTGGTAAATACTTATCAACTATTCTCACCTACACAATTCCATTCAAAAAGAAGCTACCAATTAGAAAAAAAATCACCAGAATGGATTGCATGTTCTTGTTAGTTATGAGAATCATTTCTAAGGAAGCATAAATTTGAAGCATATGTAAGAAAGAATACTTCTTAATACAAAATTCTGATAAAACTTTTTAGAAAGCTTAGATGAAACACCCTGTGCTTTGAAACACTTAAAAGAAATAAAGATTGAAATTAGTAGTTATTAAGAAATTTTTATTAAAATTCAAGTTCATAATTATTGCAGAAAATGAAAGTGGTAAAATCACAGTCCAGGAAAATTGTTCATATTGATATTTATATTCTTAGTCAGAAATAGCAAAAATCTCCTGATTGAAAAAGCTCCAGTGTAGAGTGATAAGTTTTTCAAATAATAAAAATGTTCAATAAAGAAAAATAGGTAAATATTCTAAGTTCCAACATAATGATCTTTTTTTTAACTGTTCAGTAAAATCCAGAGGACCAGTATCTGCTGTAGGGAGAGGAGCGGTAGTAGCATATCCAAGGCCATAACTGGAACCATAGCCATAGCCCAAGCTACCATAATAGTTGCTGTAGTAGTGGCTCATTGTGCCAGAGGCTGGGGATTGAGTTTGTTGTTGAATCTGAATGTCCTGAAAATGAATGTTACCATGTGCATCTGTCTACTTTCCCAACGGGGGTCTGACAAGCCACAACAAAGGAGAGTCATTATGTTGAAAATCCATCTTTGGAGAAAAATAGTATCATTTGCCCATAACTTCTTAAATGATTTGAAACATTCATGACAAATACTTTTCTTCAAAGGAAAAAATTGATTTCAATTTTAATTTCTAGACAAATTTTAGTAGCAGGTTTTATTTTCTTGTATTCGGTGAATATAGAACATATTTTTAAATTCACATCTCAAAATTTTAGCTTTCTAATTCACATGGTCAGAGGCTTTTGATCATTGCGGTTTACTGTTTTATTTTCCAATAAACTCAACATTTTATTCATCTCTGTATGTCAATGAAGTAATATAATGATTATGAAAATGCCCAGAGGGCCATTCTTACTTTCCCAGTATAAGACCACGTTGATATCATTAATTAAAAATTGTTTCAATTTGCATCCTTGCTTGTGAATATTTGGGGCAAATATGTAATACATGTTCAAATCTTATCAAAATGCACACAACTAATAACTCTTAATGCAACTAAAGCCATAAATGAATTCTATTTTACCTTGCAGATGAATCCACTGAAATGGCTTTATATGACTTCAGTGGGCTAGATAAATGAAATCAACATGAATAATATAAAAACCACAATCACCTCCTAAGGGTTTCATTTATTTTTACTTCTGATAAATAAGATTCAAGTTTCTAAGTAATAAGTATACATTTTCATATCTGGAGAAGTTTACTGCTTAGAATGGTTACTCAGTTTACAATCATTTGGATGAGGAAACAGTTAAAAACCCAATTTAGCAAAATTAGTTTTTCAAAGAAGGAGTTAGCAAAAGTATACAAAGACAGGGACAATATGAGAGGGTTTTGTTGTTGTTCTTTTGTTTTGTTTTGCTAAGTCCTGTTTAGGCATGCTATTTTGATTCTGAAATTAAGGAATTCTTAACTGGGAAATAAAATCCTTCTTTTGATATAATTACTGATAACTATAAAACTAAACATAGGTTAAAATATCTAAGAACACTAATCAGATAGAGTACAGGATAAATTCATTCTACAGTCAAGCTAACAAAGAAAGTGACTATTTTGATATTCAGCTTCCCTTCCTTTCTATTAAGGTGTATGTCTGTTTTGATCTTACCATGGTCCCAGCTTTTTTCAAGGCTCTTGACCACTTGGATTCATGTTATTTTCCTTTCATCCCTGGAATGCCAATTAATTAACTTCCTAGAAATCCACATCTTCAAACACACCTTTCATTTAGTTCTCTAAGCCTGTGAAAGAATCAGAGCTAGATTTTTTTTTCATGGCATATACCAAGATAACTACAACTCAATTTTTTTCTGGTTTCCAATTCCTTTCTCCTAAACTCAAGCTATAATTCTAAAAATGATTTTTAAGTTTTCCTTATAAAACATGATATAATATACTTAATAGGCAGCTCAAAATGAAATCTTAAGATCTAATATTGTCCTCTGGGTGCCATTTCTGTTCTTCTCATTGGTAGTAGTTACAAAGTTACTTTGATTATGATTTTATCAAACTAGCTTAAAGTTGTCAATTTTTTGCCAGGCTTACGTATCCATCTCTCTACTGCCTTTCTTATTTATTTTGAATACTTTCCTTTCCACAAAACTAAACATTATATTTATTCCAAGGTTTGTATTACTAAAATTATCTATATAGAGTATTAAAATGATCTACCATTTGTAAACACTAAGCAATTGGAATTGTTGCATATTTTGTAATATATACATACATGTATATGTTCACATATGTTTCTATGCACTTCCTCTCCATTGTATTATTATTATTATTGAATGAATATTGGCCTTGATTTGGGAAGGAGTCATATATAGGAAAATCCTGGAGGTTGAATAAGAAGCCAAGGGCATTTAATTCTTACTTAAGTTCATAATATTGCAGTTATATGTCTAGAGAGAGATTCTTCATTATAAATAGTACTTCCCATAATATTAAATTTCACGAGATGTTTCATTAAATAAGTATAGAATGTCTAAATATATATCATTCAATTTAATGAGAGAGCTATATAAAATAAAGAAATTATAGATTGTGGGGCTGGGAGTTTGGCCTAGTGGTAGAGTGCTTGCCAAACATGCACAAAGACCTGGGTTCAATTTCTTAGTACCACATACATAGAAAAAGCCAGAAATGGTGCTGTGGCTCAAGTGGAGCTCTAGCCTTGAGAAAGTCCAAGGACAGTGCTCAGGCCCTGAGCTCAAGGCCCAGGACTTGCAAAAACAAACAAAAAAAGAAAAGATAGGTTGTTTTAAAGTATAAATAAAATACCATCCAGAATTTTGTCAATGCACTATGCCATACTGATGTAACAGTAAGAGTAAAAGTTCATTGATGATGGCAAATAAATGAGAGCAATATTCTACAAGAAATAAAGATGCTATCATGTAAATACAGAGTGATGATAAAGTTATTCATCTTGCATGATAAAATTCTTCATCAAAGAAACAGATTCAGAGATTCTTTTGAATGTCATTTTCAGTGGGGACAAGGCAAGGTCTCAGATAAGTTACAGATCATAGTGAAAAAATTAGAGGAATCAGGTTTTATGAAAAGTAATAGAATTCTGTGAAATATTACAGAACTATGCACTATTTTCAGGAAAAGTCAGATGCCCAGTATCTTGCAAAGAGCCCCCAAAGGAATCATAGACTGTGAGGCCATAGCTAGAACTTGTAGATGTAGCCAAGGCTACCCAAGAAGTTTCTGTAACTCATTGTGTCAGGAATTGTGGATTGGATTTGATAATGCAGGTGAGTCTCCTGAGAAAACATCAGAAGCTGTCATCATCTTTGTCTGAACTTGTAGGATCCCCAGTAAAGGCTATGGAAGGCCTTCACATGAATGTTGGTCTCTTTGAAAATGCATCATTGGTGAAAACACCACTATTAACACATACTTGTGTAAGTGTTGTTGCAGAGATTCATGAAGGCAGTTCTTTGAATTTAGTCAATAATGATTTCATAGGGTCATCATTAACGATTGATAATTACCCCCCTATGTTTAAAGGCACATTTTCAATTATCTCTGTTTAAATTGGAGCAAAGATTTTATCTGTTAGGTAAACCATTCCTATCATTTCTTACATTTTAGTCATTTTCAAGTATGTTTTTTGGTTATAGTTACCTTCTATTTAAAATATGTGTGTATTTGGCTATACCATACACAAATAGTTTCAAATCAGAAAATTAAATTACACATGCCTCTTCTAAACAATGCACAGTCTACTAATAGGACACGTTTCCTCTAATGTAAGATTTTTTACTCTTCCATGGGTCTTCCTTCATTTACTTTCTCATGATGACAAAAATCTATGACATCACTCTCTTTATTTGCATTTATTACATAAAATACATTGAATGCAAATTTCTCCCATCTGTATGTTGCACAATCTTGCATCTTTAATGCACATCTATTTCATCAATTTTCTACAGCATTTATTTTTATCCCAACAATATAAGCCAATGATTTGTACTGGTCATTCTTTAACTGACATAGAAAATTGTCATTTATTAAAAAATGGAATATACTATATACAACAAACTTAGATTCAAACCTTACCATCATAAGGGCAATTATGTTTCCTTTCTATAAATGTAATTTTTTCTGGCTTGACATTTTTTACAAATTTGTTTTCATACAATTTCATCACAAAAGGTAGTCTCTATATCATAAGTACTCAAAAAATTACTTGAAGATTTTTTTCATTTAGATGAAAATATTACTTCCCTTAGCTAAAGTTTGCTGCTGAAAAATTCTTGTTCTAGAGGCAGCTTTAGCTGGGCAAGAATGGATGCTCTCTCTGAGATTTCCTATTATATCATGAAAACAGTATTCCATGGTAATCTTTTTATTCCACTAGGAGACACATATTGCTGAAAATACACATATAAAAATGACTTAAATACCATAGCACCACTAATATTAATGTATTTCGTTGAGTCCCTGGGGTTGGACTTTTTGGTGTAACTCAACATTGCAAACTAAGCTTTAGGTAATCATCTGTCTCCAGAACAGATTTCTAGGCATTGCAAAAAATACAAATCAAAACTACTATCCAAACAGAACTGGAAAAACAAACAGGACTACTAGCTCCTAATTAACTTCTAAACTTTTCAGTAACATGAAAGCCAAAGGTTCTGTATCAAAAGATTATCCAACATATGCTAGAGTGTTTTAATCTCCATAAATACTGGACAACATAGGAAAAAAATCTTAGACAATTTGTTAGCATTCATACTGTTTTTATAATACAATATCCCAAAGTAGGTAGCTAAAAATCACACACACACACACACACACACACACACACACACACACACACGCAAATGTGTTTTCAGTTGTGAAAGGGAGACATCTGAAATCAAGGTGTCAAGAGGATGGTGCTCCCTTCACTAGGTGCAACAATCTTTCTTTTAGTGCCAAATGTTACAAGAAGTTAAACTTTCCCTGCTTTATAGACATATGCCTGTGTCCATAATTTATACAGTTTCTGTGTGGTTCCATGGAATCCTCCTGTAAGGGCTCACATTCTCTCACTCTGTGCTTCCAGCTGTGGTTCTTCCCTTCCTATGACAACAGACATTCTCCCTTAATGTTATGCAGTTTCACTTACCCACAATCCACTCACAGGTTCGGAAGCAAAACATACACAAGATAAATCTTCTTATTAACGTTTGATGTCTGCTTTTAACATATTTATTGGGGTATATTTCTATTATTGTTCTAATCTATCATCAGTTATTTTTAATTTCTCACTAGGCCTAATTATAAATTAATTGTTCTGTAATTATTTTGACTAGGAGAAAGCACACCTGTGTGCGATCAACAGGCACGTACTAGAGGCTATGGAAAGAATCCTTCAGCGATAAGAGGGATGACTGTATAATTCTCACTTGACTAAAGGCCCATCTGTCTCCTGTGTGATCTATAAAATGCATCATTCCAAATAAACTTACATTTTGAGGTTATGAGACGTTCTCTAATTTGGAGAATGGTGTTCTCTCTAAACAGGCTCCTCTTCTTGGATGGGATCAAAGATGTAGTGAGGAACAAATACCTATCCGAATCTTTCATCTTTGAGGAAGCTCCTCAATCCAAAGCACTCAGAATGAAAGACAATTCAAGAGCGCATGCTCAGTTCGTAAAGGTTGAGCCAGATGTAGGAAAGTAGAGAACTGAGAGAGGTAGTCTCCTTTATGGAGTCCCAAAGGGTCTCAATAAATCACAAGTATAGTGAAAGAGAGGCTTCATAGTATCTTAAATACAATGAAGAACATTATTTCTTTATTCTTTTTCGTTTTTTCTTTCTCTTTTTTTTAAAATGTGGATCATGGAGCTCGAACTCTGGGCCTGTTCATTGCGCCTGAGCTCTTCAGCTCAAGGCTACTCCCTTACCTTTGAGCCAAGCCCCACTTCCCGTCTTCTAGAGGTTAATTGGACATAAGAGTCTCAGGTCCTTTTGGGCCTAGTCTGGCTTTGAACCTTGACCCTAGATTTCAGCCTCCTGAGTAGTTAGGATTATAGGTGTGAGCCACCGTGCCCGGTGAGGACGTTATTCTTATAATTACAAAATTTCAACAATGCCTGTGGAATATCTTTAAAAAAATATCTTCTTATAATCTTTATGTAGTTATAAAAAGGAGTTAGTATTCAACAAAGCAGTTTATGAATACAATGTCTTAGGCAATGTCATCTCTTTCAAACCTGTAGAATGTCTTACCAGAAAATCACATCAGCATAGGGAATCAAGTACTCTAACCCAGTTACTGGTTTGCATTCATAGTGATGCTTATTCTTTTTTCTTCATTTTATTTTCTTGTCAAAATGATGTACAGAGAGGTGGCAGTTATATACGTAATGTAGTGAGTACATTTCTTGTCAAACATTGTTACCTCCTCTCAAGTTTTCTCCCACTTTCCTTTCCCCATTACACCCTACTCCTAAGTTGTAAAGTTCATTTCCAACACCTTGTCTTATAAACAACATTGTTACACTAGTTCACCCTTGGTCCTTTGTCACACAGTAAATAAGTCTATGGGGGAAGTGATTCTAATTTTTTAAAAAATTGATGGCTGGTTGGGCATGATGGCTCACGCCTGTAATCCTAGCTACTCAGGAGGCTGAGATCTGAGGATCGAGGTACAATGCCAGCCCAGGCACTAAAGTCAGTCAATTAACCACCAGAAAACTGGAAGTGGCTTGTGGCTCAAGTGGTAGAGCACTAGCCTTGAGCTGAAGAACTCAGGGACAGTGTCCAGGCCCAGAGTTCAAGCCCTGAGGCTCACTGTATATATATATATATATTTATATATAGGGCTAAGAATTTATAAAGCATAGACACTATCTCCCTCAAATGGATAAAAAATGAAAGCAGATGGGGCCGGGAGTTTGGCCTAGTGGTTAAAGTGCTTGCCTAGCATGCATGAAGACCCGGGTTCGATTCCTCGGTACCACATACAGAGAAAAAAGCCGGAAGTGGTGCTGAGGCTCAAGTGGTAGAGCTCTAGCCTTGAGACAGTCCAAGGACAGTGCTCAGGCCCTGAGCTCAAGCCCAGGACTGGCAAAAAAAAAATGAAAGCAGACATTATATATTCAGAAAGAATTTTTATTAAAACACAACTCAGAAATGTGTCAGAAGGGGAAAATAGAAAGCAACACATCATAAATATCAAGAGCTGACATGATGAAATTCGAGTATTTGAACCCTCGCCCAGTGACCTGCGTGTCCATCCATGTCCACAGAGACAATGCATGACGGCTTCTTTTAAAAATGCAAAGTTTAGATGATTTATAAAACACCCTGAGTTCCGACGTGAGAATCAGCTGTTATTCAGTAAAATCCACAGGAAGTGTATCTGCCATAGAAGGAGGGGCGGTAGTAGCCATACCGATAACCACCATAGCCCCCAAGGCCATAACTGGAACCATAGCCATAGCCCAGGCCACCAAAGCCACCAAGGCCATAGCCCAGGCCACCGTAGTAGTTGCCGTAGTAGTAGCTCATTGTGTCAGCAGGTGAGGATTGGGTTTGGTGTTGAAGGCGAGTGTTCTGAGAATGAATGTCACCATCTGCACCTGGACTTTTATACTGTCTCCTGAGAGTTGTGGCAGGCCACAACAAAGGAGGCTCATTCCCCTTGTCTCTCCTTGGTGAAAAACAATACCATTAAAGCATACTTGAAATTTCTTTCCTTTGAATATAGTTTAAATTTTGTAAGTAATAATTAAGAATTTAACTATGAGTATTTCTTTAAGATTTGTTTCACTTTTTCATCAGCTTCTAGCTTAGAGTTGATTCATCCAAGCTACTTTAATTTTTAAAGTTTTGAGATATTGTAAAGTCGGATAATAGCTCCTTTTCTTTGACTTTGTTCTGAATACTTTCCAAATAGCTTATTAACCTCAATTGTGCTAATAATTAAATTATGAAAAAATCCTAAATGTTAATTAGATGACAAAGACATTAATTTTAAAAAATAAACCAAAGATTATATTTGTTTTCCTCATTGACTATTCTGTGTTCTGAACTTTTAACCTTATTGATACTGCTAAACAGAAAATTTAATATCAGAATAAGTTGGCTATTGTAGAAGAGCACACAATTTTCTCACTAAAATTTCATTGCCTCATCCCTAAATATTCAGGAGGTTGCAACCTGAGGAGCACGATTTAAAGCCAGCCTAGTCAGGAAAGTCCATGAGACTTTTATCTCTAATTAACTACATGAAAACTGGAATTGGCACTGTGGTTTGAAGTGGTAGAGTATTAAACTTTAGCCAAAGAGTGCAGGGACAGCACCCAGGCCCAAAGTTCAAGCCCCACAACCAACAAAACCAACAAAAAAGATCAGTCATCCCAACCAAACGTGACACTCTTAACCCTTGCTGAAACTATGGCAGACATGAAAAAAAAAAAAACCTCAGAGTTTCGACTCTTAAAAAAAATTGCTCTTACCTTACATCATCATCATCATCACTATCATCACCATCATCATCATTCTAGTCCATAATTTCATTGGCACCTAAGGAGATTCCAAGACCGCCAGAGAATGCTTACACTACAGGTAACATTAATACCTCATACTTATACAGCTTAATTTATACATTGGGCACAATGACAGGTGAACAATAATAGAAATGTTATACAATAGGCTTTTATAAAATTGATGTGCCTATTTCCTTTATTGTCCTATGTTCCTTCAACAAATGGTTGAATCCTTTGTATGTTATTTATTTACTTGACCCTATCCCTATAGCACCTGTTGGTTCTCTGAGACCCAGGCTCTGCAATGAAGTTAGAGGTAATAGCTGCAAGTAATCTCAAGAACATAAAGGAAAGGAGCAGATTGCAAGTCCATACAAAAGTCTCTCGTGGAGACCCACATTGAGTAATGACATTGCCATTGGCTGGTGGCTGCTCTAAAAGCAGTGTGACTGTGCTGAGGTAGACGCTGGTAGTTCCTAGGTCCTGTTACCTACCTGGGGAGCAGGTTTTATTTTTATATTCAGAAAGATCTCAGGAGAAATCTGTACATCTGCTAAATTCCTTAGATGAATGTCAGCAGTTTGAAGTCATGGACTTGAGGATTCACATAATATCATTTTGTTGCAGTGACTCTATACTGTGTTTTGTACAAGCATTTTTAAATTATTATTTTAAAAGTTAAATATACAATAGAGAAAATAATAAGAATGCCACATAAAGTACTGCAACATTATGCTCCAAAGGAATAGGATAGTACATTTTTTGAACATGGTCTTTTGTTGAAGTTATATAATGTTAAAATAACATTGTTTTACATTTGGTCAAATGTATGGTAAGTTGTTTGTATACAAAGACTTTTTCTCTGACCTTCAAAATTTACCTTTTAATTTTGTTCAGAGCTTATGTGTATATATGCATATGTGTTTCTATTTAAGTACATTCCTATACTTTTATCCATTAATGATATAAACCAGTTAAATACTAGTAAAGTAAGTAATGAATTTTATTTCAAAACTCAGTAAAAATTAGAGCCAGGAGTTTAGCCTACTGATAGAGTGCTTGCCTAGAATGCACAAAGACCCAGATTCGATCCCGTGTTGCCACATACATAGAAAAAAAACCCAGAAATGGTGCTGTGGCTCATGTGGTAGAGGTCTAGCTTTGAGAAAGCCCAAAGACAGTGCCCAAGCCCTGGGTTCAAGGCCCAAGAGTGGCAAAAAAAAATAATCAGTAAAAATTAAAGAAGTGTGTGTGTGTGTGTGTGTGTGTGTGTGTGTGTACGTGTGTGTGTCCTATCTCTAGTAAAAGAGAACTGAGTAGCATCTGGAGGAATAGGAGTTAAGGAAGAGAAGAGAGAAAGAGAAAAAACTATAAAATGTAATAAAAAAGAAAAAAAATGCAAAGGGTATCAGTGACCACAGCAGCATGTCTGCAGTCGTATCTATCTGTAAAAGGTAGGCAAGTAGTAAAAAAAAAACATATATATACATTCTAGAGGACATGACTGATTTTCTTTTTGTAAGTCTTATTGGCTTGATCTCAGGACCTGGGCACTGTCAAGCTTTCTCAAGGCTAGCACTCTGCCATTTCAACCACAGCACCACTTCCGACTTTTTTGTGCGTTTGGTACCAAGGAATTGATCCCAGATCTTCGTGCATGCGAGGCGAACAGTCTCCCACTAGCTTACACTCCCTGTCCCGACATGATTGATTTTTAAGTTTTTTTGTAAAGCAGCATATCATGTGGGAGATTTGCAAAGCAAAGATTTGTGACAAGAATGGCTGGCACCAGGTCAGTGGGAAAAAGAATGGTTAGGAAATATTGGACATAAGATATATTGCAAAAAATCAAATTAGAGACTGGGAGTTTGGCCTAGTGGTAGAGTGTTTGCCTAGCATTCACAAAGACCCGGGCTGGATTCCCTGCTACCACATATCCAGGAAAAGCCAGAAGTGATGCAGTGACTCAAGTGGTGGAGAGCTATCCTGGAGAGAGCCCAAGGACAGTGCCTAGGCCCTGAGTTCAAACACCAGTATAGGGAAAAAATCAAATTAGGTCGGGAGTTTGGCCTAGTGGTAGAGTGCTTGCCTAGCATACATGAAGACTCGGGTTCGATTCCTCCATACCATATACATAGAAAAAAGCCAGTGGTGCTGAGGCTCAAATGGTAGAGCTCTAGCCTTGAGAAAGTCCAAGGACAGTGCTCAGGCCCTGAGTTCAATCACAGGACTGGCAAAAAAAAATCAAATTAGATACATAGATAGATGATAGATAGATAGATAGATAGATAGATAGATAGGTAGGGATACATATCTATATATAAAACGTATAGCTACATAGTCTTCTTTACCAAAACATAACATTTAAAACTAATAAAACTACTATACATCAGTGGTAAACAGCCAAATGACATGATTTTAATTTATATAAAATATTCATAACTTGCATAAAAATTTTAGTGTATATGCTGAACTCTATTACATTTACCATATATTCCATTTATAATCTCTTAAAAGAGAAGGTACATAAATTTGTTATTTAATAGCCTTTGAGAGCAGAATGTGTGAAAAGTCTGCTTTACATAATTAGTAAATGAATTTAAAAAATGAGATTGGTTCCAAATTCCTGCTTAATGAAGTCTTTACCATCCCTAAATCAAATGTTTCCTTAGCTGCCCATATTTTTGAAATGCTAGCTATTTCCTGAGATGTTTCAATTGAACAGATATGGGAAAACTAGATTAAAATATTAAGTAATAATTCAATTCAAAAATATATTCAGAGGTAGTTGCTGGTGGCTCATGTCTGTAAAAATCTTAGCTGAAAACTGATAATTGCACTTTGAAATTAGCCTGAGAAGGAAACAAGAAACTGGAGACTTTTATTTCCAACTAACTAACAAAAAAGCCAGAAATGGAGCCGTGACTCAAGTGGTAAGAGTGCTAGTCCTGAGTGATAAAGCTAAGGGATAGCACCTAAGTCCTGAGTTCAAGGCCCATCAAGGACTCATACACATGCACACATATAATCATTTGGAAATTCATTACCTACTATCAACATGAAATAAAAATATAAATCTTTTAAATTACTTGATTTTTTAAATTCAAAATGTGTTGTCTTGTTTGTCAGTCCAACATTATCAGTTGCATGACAAGGTCCTTTGATAAGTCTAGGTCTCAAGAATCATTTTAGACTTTGTATGGAAGTAAGTATCTGGGAGGAACAGCCCTGGGTCTGTTGCAGCCTTTCTCTAGATATAGCCTATCTCCCCTACCATTCTTTATTTAATTAATAATTCTGTGACCCCAGGCCAGCTACTTACCCAGACTCAGGATGGCTGCTTTGCAATGGGGAATAATTCCATGAGGGAAATATCTTTTAAGCAAAGACTATCCAAATATGTAACTATGAATCAAAATGTTTGGGTAGCACAAATAACAATGAAACAAGATTTGGAATATTCAAAAAGTACGTTTATTAGAATAACATGTGAAAAATATCACAGGAGACAAAATGAAGAACTCTTCCTTCTGACAGCTCGAAGTAGGGGTCTGGCTAGTTTCACTGTTGAATTATGATCAGGTAAGTAGATAATCATGGCCAGTTATATTTTCAGTAAAATCCAGAGGAAGTGTATCCGCCATAGAAGGAGGGGCGGTAGTAGCCATACCGATAACCACCATAGCCCCCAAGGCCATAGCTGGAACCATAGCCGTAGCCCAGGCCACCAAAGCCACCAAGACCATAGCCCAGGCCGCCATAGTAGTTGCCGTAGTAGTAGCTCATTGTGTCAGCAGGTGAGGATTGGGTTTGACGTTGAAGGTGAGTGTTCTGAGAATGAATGTCACCATCTGCACCTGGACTTTTATACTCACACAGGATGTGTTTGTCACCCTCCCCTGTAGCTATTTCTCATCCTTACTGCTCTCTTAAGAATGTGGAAAACATCCCAATTATGCTTTTGATTTGTAATCTGGGTATTTCTTTTTGTTGTTGTTTTCATGCCATTCATCTATGATTTCTTTTACTTAATTGCTTGATATGAACTTCTTAAAGGGACTCTTTTTATAGAAGGTGATTGCTAGCAAACCATCAAAGCTGTGTCTGTGCTTCAACACAACCAACTCTATTCCTACATGAAGGCTGCCTCCTCTTGCATCACGCTCAGTTTTCCTAGTCTTTTGCTTTTATTCTTTTCCAAAGTAAAATCGTTTGTCTTGTGACTCATTTCTCTTAATGAGTTTGAATATGTCAGATAGAACATGTCAACTAAGAGCCCCATTTCAGAACTGCCTATGTTTTAAGTTCAAATTTTGGTATATCTATGTGCCATGTAGTTTGGGGTTATCTCTGCAACTCATATCCATTTTTACAGAAGGGCTGAGCTGCCATTTGAATCTCTGATTTGAAGCTAGCCTCCTTAAGCACCTTATAATAAGCTTTCATGGTTTATTCTTTTTGCAGCTAACAAGAGTAATTACATAAGAAAAATAACTAAAATGGCACGGAAGAGTTGTTTCTCATGTGTCCCTGAAGACCCTTAAATGTTGTCAAATTAAAATAAGAATAAATTTATATACATACATTTATTCATATGTGAATATATAACTATATATGCTATATATTCATATAAACACAATTATTTACATATGAATACATAATTATATATTCCATATATGTATATATATTTGTATATGCACATATAAATGTTGCATAAGTGTATAAATACATCTATATGTATGTGAATGAAGGAAAAATCTATTTACTTTTTAAAAGAAAATATAACCATGGGGCTGGGAGTTTGGCCTAGTGGTTAAAGTGCTTGCCTAGCATGCATGAAGACCCGGGTTCGATTCCTCGGTACCACATACATAGAAAAAAGCCAGAAGTGGTGCTGAGGCTCAAGTGGTAGAGCTCTAGCCTTGAGAAAGTCCAAGGACAGTGCTCAGGCCTTGAGCTCAAGCCCAGGACTGGCAAAAAAAAAAAAGAAAATATAAGTTATTTTTGAAATATCCAAATGGATAAAGAATATATCATTTTAAGAAGGAAAGACCACTTCTTATAACCATGTTAAATTTGTTAGAAGTAACTTTTAATAAGAAATGTAATTCTTAAAAAATCTATTATTGATTTTGAAAATATGGGAAAATTTAAATGAGTAAGTCTATTGAAATGAATAAAACACACATTTACTGTGTCAAAATATTTTTTATTAGAAACCTGTACAGATATTCTCTTTATAGAATAAGAAGTTTTCAAAAGGTCCATAATATGGCGAAGATAAATGAAGCCCTATCTATACTAATGATGAAATTCTAAATCAGATAAATCTATCTTAAACCTCATTGTGCAATTGTGGTGTTACTATTTCACCAGAGGTGCATGAGAAGCTATCAGAAAACCAAAGAAACTAATGCCCAGCAGAGTGGCTCATGCCTGTAATCCTAACTACTCAGGAGGCTGAGATCTGAGGATCAAGGTTCAAAGCCTGTACACAAAAGGATCTGAGACTTATCTCCAAATAACCTCTAGAGAACAGGAAGTGTGACTTGGCTCAAGGATAGAGCAGTAGACTTGATCTGAAGAGCACAGGGACAGTACCCAGGCTGAGTTCAAGCCCCATGACCCACAAAACAAACAGAAAAACAACAACAAAAAAACCACCAAGATTACAGATGCTTTTCCATGGAAGAAAAGAAGAAATAGGCTACAAAATGAAAGAGTAAAGGAATAAGAGACCAATGAATGAATGAATGGGATGTGAGAACCCCATTTTCCTATAGAAAGAATTTGTTGATCAACAAATCTGCAAAGTCCAATGGCACTACAGCCATGATGTTGCTATCGTTGGTGATGACACATAGTTGAGTTTGGATGTGTTACTCATGTTCACAGGGCCCTACCTACTGAAGGAGGACTCTATGTAATCCATCCTTGCGATGGGCACATGATAGTACCACATTATTTGTATTGCTATTTTTATTAAAACATTATATTAATACTAATTTTTTACAATATATTTCAAATGTCATGTTTAAAACAGAAGTATTCAAGAAGGGAATCTCTATATGCAACCAATGGCACATAAATTTAGGAACATAACTAAAATTAATCTGAGATTTTATATATCATAGATACACAATGATCTGTAAAATATATCAGAATGTCTATAGAATATATATCCCACCATAGTCTTATGTGTATATAGATATATTTATGTCTCCATATTCATGTCATTGACCTGGAGTATCTGAGTATTGACTCCTCACTCTTGTATTGTTTGGATCAAGAAGACCATGCGCCTTTTTGTTCCTTTGATCTTGGCTTATCTCACTCAACTTGATTTTCTCTAGTTTAATCTACTTCCCAGTGAATGCCATTGTATATATGTACCACATTTTTTGTAACCATTCATCTGTAGTGGGGTATCTGGGTTGTTTCTGTCACTTGGCTGTTGTGAACAGTGGAGTGATGAACATGGTTGAGCAGGTTTCCTTATCCTATCCTGGGTTATGGTGCTCAGGGTAGATGTCTAGGAGTGGTATGGCTGAGTCATAGGGAAAGTCTATTTTCAGTTTTTTGAGGAATCCCCAAAATGCCTTCCAGAGTGGTTGTACTAGTTTACATTCCTATTAGCAGTGTAGTAGGGTTCCTCTTTCTCCACAGCCCCACCAACATTTTTTGTTGTCTGAATTCAGAATATTGGCCATTCTGATCAGGGTAAGGTGGTAACAGGATTGTTTTTATTTGCATTTTCTTTATGATCATGGGTGATGGGCATTTTCTCATATGTTTCTTTGCCATTTTTACTTCTTCCTCTAATAAATCTCTCTTAAGTTCCCTGGCACATTTAGTGATTGGTTTGTTGGGTTTGGGGTTGGGGGTGATTAGCTTCTTAAGTTCCCTGTAGATATTGGATAGTGTGCCTTTGTCTGAGGTATTGTTGGTAAATATCTTTCCCTAGTTTCTTGGCTTTCTTTCTATTTTAGTAGCTATGTCTTTGTCTGTGCAGAAACTTCTATTTTTTTAGGTATGGCCTCATTTGTCCAGTCTCTCTTCAGTCTGTTGTGACCCTGGGACTCTGTTCAGGAAGTTTCTGCCTGTGCCTATGAGTTCCACTGCCTCTCTACTTTCTCATGTAGCAATTTCAGAGTCAGGTCCAATACTGAGGTCTCTGATCCATTTTGAGTTAATGTTCTTGCATGGCAACAGGCTGGGATCAATTATTAGTTCTCTGCATGTGGCTGCCCATGTATTGCTCTTTTACGAAAAATGCACCAAAACTTACTAGTCTGCTTTATGATTTTATCCTAGATATAAATTTTATTTCACTTTATTTTCTGTAATGTTTCAGAGCATTGAATTCTTCCCTACTTTATTTCCATTTCACCTTTGTTAGTTAAAACAATAGCTAATCTAATTCTTTCTAAGAAGATGGTGTTTTGTTTGGTAAAGCTTTTGTTAGGAACAAAAAGAAAACCATGTACATGGCTTTCTGAATGCTGTCCTAAGCTAATTTCTGAGTCAGACAAACAGTTGGTAACAATTTAACTGCCTGAAAGTATTCTAAAAAACTGAAAATTCTAAAGGGGAAATTGTGTGAATGTGTTAATTTTCATTAATTTATAGTAAGAAATACTGTGCTTCCCAACAATTATCCCCAAGCTAATGAGTGCAGGGTCTTTCGTACAATGATTTAGTGAAGGAAATATTCATATTACTCAAAAGACATTTTAAAAGATGAGAGAGATTGAGAGAGAGAGAGAGGGAGAGATAGACAGACAGACAGACAGACCGACTGAGATTGTCATGGCTTAATGCCAGTGCTCAGAGTTCTGCATAACTGAACAAATAGGAAGTGAAAATTACAGTTACCTAAGATATTTGAGTGCAAGTCACAAACAAGTAGATTAATTCAGGTTTAGCAATCAGCCCAATTCACTATTAAATTAGAACATATTTGTCAAGGGTGTGAGAAACAAAGTCCTAAAAGCATTTGAAGAAAATCCCTTGACTAAATTATAATTTCTGAGTAACGATTCCTAAGAAAAATAACCCCAGAGGGAAAACAATGGATTGCTATAAAATGTTTGGTTAAATATGCCAAATATGTTCATCTTAAGGAAAAGGTGATTTTGCAAGGGCAACCAGTGGGAAAATTTGATGGGAAAAATGAAAAGATCACTATAAAATATGAAGGAAAAAAGCTTTGATAATAATAAAATTTTCAATGAGAATACGAGTCCCTAATATTGAAATTTATTAGAGGATAAGTTTTTGATAGATTTGTTTGTTGTTTTAACCTTTCATAATTAAAGTTGGTATGTAAATGAAGTAGCTTTGGTAATTTTTGGAGATTTACAGCTTCCTTTTTGAATCCCAAAGTTTGCACAGAATGGTTATATATAGATGGCTGTAGTCTCACATTCATTTGTGCAATAATATGAACACAGAACTTCTCCTAACTTCCTAACATCATTCTCTCCTTCAAGAGTTGTTCTTAATATACTATGGGCAGTTATTTATTTTCTCTATTTGTCCCATTATGGTTAATCTCATGGGTATATTGCACACACAGTTATTAGTTTATTTGAAATAGGAAAGGGAAGCGGGGAAATAAGATGGTTGGGAAGGGGTGGAGGGAAAGAGGGACAAAAACATGAAAAGGGGTATCAATGTATGAGAAGTAATGCACCCACTACCTGAAGAATGTAACTGTAACCCCTCTACACCTTGCCCTGATAATAAAAAAGAGAGTTCTAAGTGGATGATGGAAAGAGTGGCATTCATCAAACTGCATGGTACTCATAAATTGACATGTTGAATTGAAACCCTTTGTACAACTACATAAATATAATATAATAGAAAATAGTACTCCAGAAAAATAAGAGTTCAAATTCAGATATATGTAATATCACATAAAATAGAAAAATATGAACTCTGAGGCTGGAATGTGTTGTTAGGAAAGAAGGGAAATATCAAAAGGTACTCATACTAGGAAATTATATGGATAATATGTTATATGGAATTGTAGGGAAGAGAGGATAAACCAAACCTCAGAAGCAGAGTCTACAGTCATCAACATGTAGAAGTCTTCAGCAAAGAAGCCTAAGATAAACTGATCAGTGTTCTATCCAAGCATTAGGAAAACAATATCAAGTGTGTGGTCATTAGACTATTATAGAGTTGTTGAATAACAATCAATAAGAAAATATTGATGCAAATGATACTGAAGTACGATTTATCCATGCAATTTAAACTGAATTATAGAAGAGAAGGCCTTACTTACTAAATAAAAAAGAAAAGTAAATGAAGATAAACAACTCTGTTGAAGAGTAAATCTTTGCTCTGTTGAAGAGCAACGATTTAGGACAATATAAAGAGGCAAGTAAATATAAGCTTCTCATGTTGATATAGTCATAGGGTGATAAGTATAATCAAAGAGAAAATATTTGAACAAAAGGGATTATTCAATATTCAGATGCCTATTAAGGAGGAAATGATAACATTCAGTCCACAATTAAAGGAAAGTTTTAGATGGGGCAGGGGTTCTTCATGTGTTGTTATAAGTGGAAAATATATGCTGTTGGTAAATGATCAATGATCATGGAAGGCATTTGAAGATGTATCTTAAATATTTTGGTTCCATAATATTTGGAACCAAAGCACAGTGGAATAAAGCACAGTGGAGTGAAGCACAGTCGCAGACCACAGGCTAAGTAGACAAGGCACTGTTTTGCTTGCTGAAGCCATAATAAAAGACAAACGGGATGGAGAGAAAAGGAATAGGAGGGAAGGACAAGAAGGTAGGGAGCCGAGGAAAGTGAGGGGGAGTGAGATAGGAAAAGGAAAATGAGGAAGAAAGAAAGGAAGGAAGGAAGGAAAGAGGGGAGGGAAGGGAAGGGAAAAAAAGGAAAGGAAAGGAGAGGAGAGGAGAGGAGAGGAGAGGAAAGGAAAGGAAAGGCAAGGCAAGGCAAGGCAAGGCAAGGCAAGGCAAGGCAAGGAAAGGAAAGGAAAGGAAAGGAAAGGAAAGGAAAGGAAAGGGAGGAAGAGAGAGAGGGAGGAAACAAGAAAAGAAGGAAAAGATGAAATCATACTTACTAATTGATAGACTAGGGATTTTACCTTGGATTTTTCCAGATAACATCAATGTAACCACATGGTATTTGTACAAACTGGAGAAAAAGACAGGTTTCTTAGAGAAATTTATCACAAAGAAAATCAGAAGAGATTGGGTAGACATGAAGTTGGAGCCATTACATATGGAAGGAGAACTTGATTTGCCATTGTTTGCTTCTGGGACAAAATAATGGTGACACTGACTAAGTAATATCTGAAAATAATCCCTGGTTTGAAATTATAAAGAAATGGAGATCGCTGACATAAAAACTTCATGGAACTGAATGCTGACAATAACTGAATCAACTTAGAAGCACATTTGTTCTTAAAGCTTCAGGAAGCAATGTAGCACTGCTGATAAATCAACTCTGGTCTCCTAGGACTCTAAACAGAATCACCTAAGCCCTTCTGCTCCTGGACTTCGTATAGCACAAAGTATGAAATAAGAGTGGTATTGCTTTAAGCTCTGAATCTGGGGTAATTTGTAACAGTAGCAATTGGAAACAAATCCAATGATGGTCTGATTTTGTGAGGTTTTTTTTTTTCTGCTCCAAATTTTTAATGAAATTTGAAAGATGTCAGATTGGATGAGTCATAAAGCAGATTGGGTTTGAAGTTTGATGAATGATGATAGATGGAATAGTTGTTTAAGGAGAGCTAGAAAGTGAATTTACCATGGAATGTGGAGGAACTTCCAGGCAACATTCAGTGCTGAAATAAGATTTAAGATTTAAAATGAAGCATAAGAAAATTCAACAAGATTTTATTTCCCCCAAGCTAAGTCCATTTTATGTATATAATTATGGAATTTTCAAGCACTTTGTTTTGAAAAACTGTTGGTATTTCCAAAGACTACAAGTATCACTGGTTACAAGAAATTTCAGGATGTATGCCCAGGCACAATTAGAGTTAGAGAAAGTTTCTAATATTTTTATTGATTCACAGCCCCTCTCAGATGCTCCGATCCATCAAGGCTAAAAGATATGGGCACCAGAGCTATTGGCATGGACACATACAGAGAAAGGAAATTGAAATTAAATTTCTTTGTGGGCTAGGAGTTTGGGATAGATTCTTCTGTTACTCTGAGGTTCCCAGTAAATTTGTCACACTTAGGCATCAAATTCAGATTTTGTTCGTGTCCTACCCAGCTGGCCCTAGACTCTTCTCTCTACAATGGCTCATCTGGGAAACACTGAAAGTGAAGTAGTTTTGCTCTACCTTGTTGACAGGCCTCATTCTACTTTAAATTTTAGTTAAACAGAAAAAGAGATGACACATTGGACCCATTATCATAATCCAAATATAAGCTTCAGACAAATCTCTGAAGTGGTTGTACACAGTGGAGAGGCAGAGGAAGGAGGATTTCATTTATAAGCAAGGATGGGACTACATAGCCCTGCCTCACTAAATTACAAAAATATAACACAGATTAGCTTATTTGTCCCTAAATCCCAAAGGTCAATTTCTAAAATACTTCCCTATCTTAAGCCACACCTTTTACTGCTTTATATAAATAGTATTTTTATTTTTTTAATTTTTATTGTAATTAATAGAAGGGTTACATTATATTCACCCAATAGAAGGTACATTACTTCACAAACATTGATACCCTTTCTCATGTTTTGGTCCCCATGACAGTCATTTTTAATTAGACTGCTTCTGTTATCTTTTTTAGTACTATATATTACAAAAAGCGTTTGTTGTGATATATTCCAATATATATGTGTATACTTTGAATTCACCTCATCTGTTGATTGGCTTTTGTTTGATTTTTACAGTGTATCCATTTTACTTTCACTTTAAAAGGTCATTTTCAAAGACCATGAGATTATGTTTTATTTTAATTCACTATTTTAATCATCTGAATCTCTTTTTAGGATTTCATGGTGACTGAAAAGAAATAAGCTTTAATCTTATTTTTTTTAATTTCTGTTTGGATAGGTCTTAGACACCTTATGGATTATTTCTCTTTCTCTTTGCAATTGTTTCCTCTCTCCCTCCACTTTTCTTTCCTCCCCCTTCTCCCTCTCCCTCTCTCCCTCCTCTCATATTTCTGTATGCCTGTGACAAAGTTTGGTATATTTCACTTTCTTTCTGTTTTTAATCTGCTGTGTTTGGGAGATCTTTTTTAATATATTTTATTGTAATTAATAGAAGGGTTACATTATATTCACCAGATAGAAGGTGCATTACTTCACAAACATTATTACCCTTTCTCATGTCTTGATCCCCATTTCCCTCCCCCCTCCTCCCTTCATCTTGTTTTCCCCCTTTCCCTATCCTATTTTAAATAAACTAATAAATATATTTGTCTGGGATATCTTGTTGATATTCTCTTCTCCAAGTCTATTGTATTTGCCTTGGATTCAGGATATCTTTCTTTCATTAAATATAGAAAAATTTCAACTACTATTTCCTCATATGTTTATTCTGCTTCATTCTCTTCCCTTTCTAGAAACTGATAGATATAGTTAGATAGATAACTGATATAGATAGACAGATAGATAAGATGGATAGATGGATTAGATGGATAGATAGGCAATAATTCATTTGGCATTGTTCCAGTGCTCTTGGATATTCTATTTTTTATTTTTTAAAAAATTTACTATATTTTCTATTTCATCCATTCTTTCTTTTTTGTGTGATTATGTTAGCATTTTTATTTGTTCATTTTCTTATTCACAAAATTTCTTTTTTTAATTTTATTGTTGGAATAATGTATAGAAGGGTTACAGTTATTTCTTTCCCATTGATACCCCTTATGTTTTTGTCCCCACCCCCTTCCAACCATCTTGTTTCCCCTGCTTCCTCTCCCTATTTGAAATAAACAAACTAATATATACAATATACCAAGTATCTGACTTTATTCACAGAATTAGTATTCATTTTTTCATAATTTTCATTTCACTCCAGAATATACCATTCAAATATGGCAGAAATCAGGCTGACATGAGTGTGAGGATTCTGGATTCTGTGGTCCTAGGATAAGGTTTCCCATAATATTTCTGTGCTTTCTTCAAGTAACTCCATTATGACAATGGTCCACCACCTTCCTCAGAGTGCAGACTTCCTGTCCCTTCTTTAGACAATAGAGTCATCTTGTGCCACTGCTGTTCAGGCAACTTCAGAGGATTGGAATGGGTGGAGTTTTTCTAGAACTTCTGCCTATTCTCTGTGAGGTCATGATGGAGTTACTCATGTTAGCCCTAATTCTTTCATTAGCATTTAGCCAGAATACCTACTGCTTCTATAGCACCTTGTAGTATAATTTTTAATAAAGAATGTGCTTGGGTCTCTCTCAAGCACCTATCTCTAGATTCCAGGATAACCATTTAGTTTCAGATTAAAAGTGCCATTGATATTTTTTTCCAGATTTCTAAACTTCCACATCTCTGTACTCAAACTCATCACAACATTTTAGTAATTCCACAGTACAAGGCTAGCATAACTATAGATTCTCAGATGGATGATGCTAAATGCAGAGATAGACATATACTTACAAATGACAGATATAAATATACAGATGATATAGTTAGACCTATCCATCTTTAATTACCTTTTTAAATGCATAAGTAGACATTATTTTTATTCAGGAAACAGCCTGGGCATGGTGACACATGATTTTAATCCCATTTATGACACCATGACAGGACAATCTTTCTTTGCAATCAGAATGGAGGAAAAAGAAAGGTTTGGAAGACTCTGAAAGAACTAGCCAAGCATTGTGATTTACTCCTGGATCATAGCCATACTGGAAACAGAAGTATGAGAATCTCTATTTCAGGATGGACCAGGAAAAAGGGTAAAACATTATGAAGAAAGTAAGCAAAGACTTGGATCTTGGATGGAGTGGTAAAGCATTTGCTTAGTAAGCATTGGGGCCCTGAGTTTAAACTCCAGTACTATCCAAAAGAGAAACAAATATAATATAAAGGGAATTGTGGTAGTATCTTAAATGATAGAATTCCCTACCTAGTAAGCACACAGCCCTGAGTTCAAACCCAAGACTGTAAAAAGTAATGGTCTGCATAAAAAGAAAAGTAATTCACAATCATTCACTCTTAAATATTTCACAAATTCTGGCATTTGATCTTAAATTGATCAAATGAATAGAAATTCACATTATATAACTGACCACACATTACAGACAGATACTAAACGCAATTTAGAAGCTAAAAGGAAGTGTGAACCACTGTTTACCCAAGGCTGAAAAATTATACACTAATAAAACCAAAATTCAGATCCTAGTCTTTTTGGAGCCAAACCATTGAACTTACATGTTGACTCATGAGCAAGCAGTAACACACAACGGATGAAGCTATAGTCTAGAACAACAATGAGTGAGTCCTTGTTAGAATCTTGGACCTCCAAAACTCATAGTGAGTTCACACTCTACAACCAACGTCATCAGGTATACTAGCAGAACGCACTTGCCAAGTAATAAACACAGTAGAATTCAGAAAACATACTACCTAATGAACAAGATGGTAGGTGCCAAATTCCCAGGGTGTGTGTGAATCAATGGAAGTTTCAATGAAAATTCCCTGGACACCAATCCTCATTCCATCCATCTTTCAGCACTAAGATTGGTACCCTTACACGAAGTCAAAGCAGTGAATATATGTTGAATTAAATTCGTTGTTAAATCCAAGCATTATTGAATCAATATATCAGTTCAGACTTAAAAAAAGACTTAACAGTTTTTCATTTAAAATCCAAAAACAGAGGGGTTAGAGTCATGTAATTCAGGCAGAAGTACATTTCGTTTTGGATATAGGCTAGCAATTGTATTAACAAGACTAACAATGTGATTGTAGTCCCTTCTTCCCATTTGAAATGTATTGAAATGAATTGATCCAGTCACCACTGCTAGTTCACACAAACACGTTTATTAAAAGCTACGTCAAAGCTACAGGTCTTTCATAGTCCCAACAAAGCATCAGTGACTAAGAAATAGTGGTTGAAACCCCAAAATTCAACAGGAAGATTCCAGATGCTTCCAAAGAAATGGACAGCAGGCTCCCTCTGCAGCATTGAAGTCAACAAATGAGATTTTCTCTGACTGAAGTAAAGCCCTCATGTCATTGAAGCGTGTGGGAAAGTAGCAAGAAGATGGGCGTCTCCAGATCAGCAAAATTTTCAGTAGAAGCGGGAGAATCCGTATCTTCCACAGCATGAAGGGCGATAGCATCCATACCCGTAGCTTCCAAAGCCAGAGCCAAAGCCAGAGCCATAGCCGTAGCCTCCACAGCCAGAGCCATAGCCATAGCCTCCATAGCCAGAGCCATAGCCCAACCTGCCGAAGCTGCTGCATCCACAGCCATAGCCATAGCCCAGTCCTCCGAAGCCTCCAGAGCCATAGCCCAGGCCTCCGTAGTAGCTGCCGTAGTAGCTCATGGTGTCAGGAGAGGTGAGCTGGTTTCACACTGAAGATGAAATTGCAGATTGTATGGTTCTTCATCTTCCCCCAAAGCTTTTATACCCTCAGTGGTGGGTGTGTTCAGGAACAGGTGATCTCATTTCCCTATCACAGAAAAGCTGTCAATTATTTTCAATTGCTCCTTTCTGACTGAACAAAAGGGCTGAACTCTTATTAAAGAACTGTTAGTAATAATTATACCTTAATGAGTTTGCATTCCTCAGAACAAAATGTTTCCAAGATGAAGAAGGATAGCAGCCTCTTCAAAGAATTTACAGGAGTTCCAATTCACACTGGCTAATCTGGCTGATAGCTTCCAGTAGCCCTGTCATTAGCTAACCTGAGTGCTTTTCTTTTTTAATATGAATTCCATTGTCTTAGCAATTTACCATTCCCGAAGCCCCAGGTTTTTGCTCCTTCTTGGGTGGGGTGAAATAACAAAGCCATGTTTAGAGGAAACCTTGTGGGGTTTTGTTGTTGTTTATTTGAAGTTTTGACATTTGTCACTGCTGTCCATCACAGCCATGCATTCTTTAGGCTTCCTTTCTTCTCTTATTTACTGTCAGGAACATTTGATGAGCCTCCTTTATCAATTCTCTGCTGACAAAGAATTCCTATTGATTCATTAACTCTGAGATCTCACCTATTTTTCTTTTCAGTCACTGGATACATTTTCCCAAGGAATTTCACTGAATATTCTTCTGAATAGAAGTATTTGCACTAGTGATTTTTCACTCCTTCAGTTTCTCATTTGAATTAGATGACAAATTCCATGCCCTGCAGGAGGAAATAGACTCACCTGTCCCTACAAAGAAGCCTCATTTCTCTCTCTTAATCACACAATCCACACTTTTGGATATGGTCTCGAAAGCCCTTATTTTACAATTATTCCTGTGAGTTCTTTTACTGATATGCCTTTCACTTCTCTTCAGGTGAGCCATATATGTGGACTTCTGTGAATTACTCTGGTAAATCTTGTTGTTACAACTATGTTTGGAAGTTCTTTATCATTGTCCCATAGATGAATGGAAGACTTGATTATTAGTGGCACTGACTGAGGAAGTGTTCTGCCCTGACTCTTTTTCCATACAAGTTCCAGGTTAACATTCTAACAATAATATCTGTTCCTTTCATTTTCCAGCCATTATTTATCTTAGCCATTAAAAAATGCATTGAAGTTCTTAAAAATCACATTGTTTTATCAGCAAAGTGTCCTGATCATTTATAAACTACCATGGAGATCTTCGTGTGCCAAAAATAAGTGCAGTGTGTTGAGTTCCAGTATAAGAGATCCACCAGCTGTGCACTTCTGAGACTATCAGCTGCTTCTTGATCCTGGGATACTGTTCCAAATATAGGTCAACTTTCTAAAAAATCTTCTACCCCATCCTGATTTAAAATACCCTTCAGAAGGCTGTTGATTTGCCCAAACAGAATTCTATTATGTTTCACCGGACTTAGAATTTAGAACAAAAATGGTTTACCTATTGGCTATTCCTTGAAAAGAAGAAATATATTCTCATTACATTGTATGGGTTGTAGCTATGTACTCTATACATATCTAAAATATATTTACATCTAAAAAAAACCCGAATCTCTCAAAAACAAATCTTCAAAAAAAAAAAAAAAACAACTGCCCCATTAAAAGAGGAAAGAAGAATGGCCTAGAGACTCATGAAGAAATGCTCCATACCTCTGGCCTTAAAAGAAATGCAAATCAAAACAACTTTGAGATTCCACTTCACTCCGGTTAGAATGGCCATGATCAAGAAATCTAATAACAAGAGATGGGGCAGGGATGTGGCCAGGAGGCATCACTACTACACTGTTGGTGGGAGTGTAAACTGGTTCAACCACTATGGAGAGCAATGTGGTGATTTTTCCCCTATGACCCAGAAATTCCACTCCCTGACATTTACCCAAATGTCCAGAAACAAGGACATACTAAAGCCACTAGAACAATGATGTTTACTGCAGCACTATTTACCATAGCAAAGATATGGAACCAGATGCCCCTCCATAGATGAATGGATTAAGAAGATGTGCTACTTATATAGAATGGAATTCCATGCTGCTATCAAAAGAATGACCTAGCCCCATTCTTAAGGAAATGAAAAGAGTTGGAAAATGTCATATTAAGTGAAGTAAGACAGACCTAAAGGAACATAGCCTCAATTGTTTCCCTCATTTGTAATAATTAGTACATATCTAGGACTTTTCTAGCAGAGGATTACAATAGCAAAAAATCTAGGTGCATAAAGTCATATAGGATGAGACTAAATGAAAAGATCTCTAGGATATGGAAACAAGAGCTTTATCTTGTGTTATTGTTCTTAATGTGCTATTTTATTTCTCTTCTTTTTTTGTCCTTTGGTTAATCTCATATTGTTACAGTATCTGACTTTGTTACCAGGTATACTGTATATATGATCATTTGTTTATGTGAAATAGGAAAGGGAAGGGGGAAAACAAGATGATTGGGAGGGAGTTGGGGGAGGGAAATGGGGACAAAAACATGAGAAGGGGTATCAATTTGTGAGAAGTAATGCACCTACTACCTGGTGAATGTAACTGTAACCCCTCTATACATTACCCCGATAATAAAAAATAATAAATAAAAAATAAAATAGAGTAGATAGTAGACTTTGGGTTAAATTGTTAAGTTTAAAAGTGTAGAAGTCTGTAAGCAACTAATAAATTAGTGTGTCCCTGACTTCCAAACTTCACAAGTGGTATATTTTCTATCAATGTTGTTAAACACCAAAAGTATATCTGTGGTAATGCACTTGCAGTCTTCTGTTTTATTAAGTCATCTAAACTGAAGTCAAAGAATAATGTTGGAAATCTGATTTTTGTTAATAATTGAAATCTCCATCTTCCTAATTATATATGGTGTTAGCAGCTCTAGAGATATAAATCTTCTAGAGTTGTTTTCTAAAAAAAATATGTATACCAACAGAAACAACACTACAAATGACACAAGTGCCGGGCCTTCGATGTAACTATGAGGGAAGAAACAAAATTAGAAAAGCAAGTTGAAAAGAGAAGTACCAATTTAGTGGGAAAAAATGATAAAGTTATTTCTATAATGCACTGTGATGGGCAAAGCCGTATCAGGAAAAACTGAATAGACAGAATGGGAAAAGAGAGTAGCATGAAAATTCCCTTGAAGAGAAAATTACTTCAGGAAAACCTTTAGTGGAGAACTCAATGATGTAACTGGACAAAGGGATGAGTTCTTTTCTACCAAGGATTTTTAGAACCACAGCAAAGGTCTACTTGCTTTGCTTTTCCTGTCCTGTCCATAAACCTCCAGATAGAAGAAGCTTCTATATTATGTGAAACTACTAGTTAAGTTATTTTCTGATCCAAGAGTAACTTGTTCTTTACTATCACAAAAATATCTTCCATTGTTAAGTGGTGTTATATGCAGTATTTTTTGTCTGAGATTTTAGCACTTGATTATAATACATATTTGTATTTATATAGTGTATATATGTATGTATTTATATTATATGGATGAGATATAGAAATATGGAGATTTTTGTTTCTTTTGGAATGATTTTCATGAGTTTAACTTAATAGGATCATGTGGATCTGGGACCAAAGTGAACACATTTTCAGCCTTCTTTTGTGAAAATTGTAGCCAAGCAGAAAAAGAATAAATGCTAAAAAGAAATATCATCATGTACCCATCTCCTGACCTAAGAATTTACAAAGTATTTATTAATAAAGCCAAGTTTCTCTATCATCATTGGAAATGCTTAAATTTTTAGGTACAAAATTCTTAAATGTTCGTAGAGAGGAAAATATACCGACTGATGTTAGCAAGTATAGTAAGCAAAAAGTATTGAAGGAAAGGTAAAAAAAAAGATGTAAAAGAAGAAATGGAAGTGAGTAATGAATATGTAAAAAAAAAGAAAGGAGAAAGTAACAGCCATTAATGAAATATGTTAAATTATTATAAATGTGAACAGCTAATCTGTTATGAACATTAAATCCCAAGCACATTTTCCAGGTCGGTTCAAGTTTGTTACTGTATTTTTGATATCAAAGGCAAAAGAAATGCGATGACTCTATTCATTCCATTCTTGAAAACTATTACTAATCACCCTTGAAGACCATCACTAATCAAATATCAATACCTTAGTTCATCTAGTTTTCTTCTCATAATTGTCAGAAACCAGGTAAAGAAAGCATGCAGAAGACAATGGAATTGATTTCCCTAGAAGATAGGTGGGTTTCATGGAACACAAAGACAAGTACTATAAATTTTAGGTATTTATTCAATAGAAACCAAAAGTCCCATAACCACCATAGCAGGAAGGACGGCAACAGCCATATCCATAGCCCCCAAATCCAGAGCCATAGCCGTAGCTTCCATAGCCAGAGCCATAGCCCAGCCTGCCGAAGCCGCGGCACCCACAGTCATAGCCATAGCCCAGGCCACCGAAGCTACCATAGCCATAGCCCAGGCCTCCGTAGTAGCTGCCGTAGTAGCTCATGGTGTCAGAAGAGGAGTTTGTTTTGCTGTGCAAGGTGAGTTCTGTGACAATGGCTGCAAAGGAACATTTATATCCATTCCTGGGGTGTGACAGCCACACCTCCCCATGTCACTCATTAAAAAACAAATACAGAGAAACTGTGCCAATTGTCTTGTGGCCTAGCACTCAACCACATCTTCCACTTGTTTATGCACCTTGTCATTTAAACCTCCTGCAGCTTGTTTGATGTTCTGCTTTATGCGGATGCCTGAAATAACATTTTGCCTCCAATAAAATAGGAGGGTGTTTATAATTTTCCATACATGCTTGAGTTTCTGAGTTCCAAACTCCATAAACAAATTCCCAATAACCTCAAATATTCAAATTGTGCCATTGAGGATTGCACTTACCTTCTAATTGCACTGTAACCTTTGAGGCTCCCTGGCTGTTGATGTGGGTCTTAACATGTAATCAGCTGAGACACATATTTGGGAGTGCAATGATATTTCATTTTTAAAGTAACTAAAGCTGATGTCCCCGAAGGACTTAAATGTCATGCCTCCTGTAAAGACAGCCTGCCTGGCAGCTATCATTGAGAAGAGCATTGGAAAGAGTCGTGCTAACTCTTTATAAATAACTGCCTGGACATACATTATCCTATCTCAGGTTCTAAATTCCAAATAATCAAGGAAATATACATTTATGGCTAGATACTACAGAATTAAAAACATTGAGAGCTAATATTTTCATTTTTTAAAAAACATTGACTAAATTGTGAGTCCTAGACAAGCCAAACTATAACAAAATGATCCTCAATAGAAGTCAGGAGAAAAATCTAACAGCTTCAAACCTGTGCCTTAGGTCAGCAAGTAAATTTGCAACTAAGAATAAAATTGCAGTTTAGGAAATACCTTCTCACACAATATCCAGTTTCTACCATTTTTAATCATTCTATTGTTTATTCATATTATCATATTAAATAAGTGTGCTCTGTTCTCCAGAACAGAATTGACTACCATAAACATCATAAGTGATTTCTTAATTTTTCTCACATTTATTATACATTTTCCCTTATTGAGTAATTAAGAGAAAAATATAATTGGTTGCTTACACATGCTCATCTCAGCGGTACTTTGCAGCCTTCAACTTCAATGCAGTTATTGGTGAAACACAATTGACCTGTTTAGTTAGAAAAACTAAAATTTACTATAATTTTAGATACTCAATACAATGTAAAGGAATTTTAAAATTATTTTACTAGACCGATTTTTTTCCTAATAAGAGAAAGAGTGTATCCACATACATGTGGATCTAACATAATGAAGAGCAAACTATTATAAAGGAGGAAATGGGGTTCAGAAAAATTAATACATGTATTGAATTCAAACAAAGATACAATAATATAGGCCTGTATGAAAATCACAATGAAATCCTCTGTACAATTAATAATGCTAATAAAATAGCCTCACATGATTCAAAGAACTGTTTCCTATGTATGTTGTGTTTGACTCATGAAAAATAAGTAAAGCCAAAGCTTTAAGTTTTGAGCACATGTGAACACCAACTCATCAGCTCTTTCTCATTCTCAATGCATGTAGCCCCCTTTCTAGGGAAGAAAGAACTAACCTCTCCCACACACATGCTGATTTCTATAGAAACAAACAACTCAGAGATTTTTTTTTATCTTTCTAGTATACAAATACATTCACATTTCAAAATTTTGACAAGTATCATTTTGCATTCTTTTTATTCTCTTAACAATATTTAAAATTTTCCTTCAACCAGCATATGCTTTACAAAAGTATATTCACATTCACATAAAGGCATTATTCTGTGATTATAAAACCTCAATGGAAATATTGCTATTAGTAAAAAGATGAAAACTAGCAAATTCTATCAAGGATAATAAAAGGAGAGCTCTCATGCATTGTTAGTGGGAATATAAATTAGTACTGTGTGTGTAGTGTCCTTAAAAAAATAATTTAGAGATGATTCTCACTCATGTGTAGAGACAAGGAAGGTCTCATAGAAGAATGGAGTGAATAGTGACAGATAATTATTGGAAAGATCAGTGAGAAAGAAAGAACAACAGTAAGGAGAAACAAAACACAGAAAAAAGAAAGAATTCCTTTTGTTTTTCTGTAGTAAATTTTTTACCAATAAAGTAGTAAAGTAATTAAAGTAGTAATTATCAGTAAAACATGTTACCAATAGATTTTAAAATAAATAAGAGTATTAAAGTATATAAGACCTAAAATGGAAGAAATCTTCAATTTTATCTTATCTATTTACTTGTTTTTTCTTATGATTTTCTTTATTATGGGAACATAATATTTGTACCTCTCTATTTGGTACATGTATAAAATATCTGATGACTTAATAGATGATAACCAATCTCATCTCCAGTGCAAATGATTTAGTCTTTAGAAGGAACATGACCTCAGAGAGGGATATTGGGCACTTAAACTATGCTTTTGCAGTGTTTTATGAATAATGGTACTATACCACATTTAAAATAAAATTAAAAGTAGGTGTTTTAATCATTCTTTAAAAATTACCTTCAATTGGATCAGTAGACAGTTTCTTTATTTTTTTTTCTGTTGTATTTTATTGTCAGGGTGATGTATAGAGGGGTTAGTTACTTTTGTAAGGCGATGGGTACATTTCTTCTTGAACACTGATACCCTTTCCCACATTTTTCTTCCAGTTTCTCATCCCCCACCCTCCCAATCATCTTAATTTTCCCCTTCCCTTATCCAAATGAACAAATACACATTTATGCAATATACAAGGTATCAAAGTCAGATACAATAACAATGTAAGATAAACCATAAGGAGAGAAAAGGAGAGAAAGAAAATAAATAACTTCACACTGTAGGTTAAGAACAACAAATACAAAGATAAACTTCTTGTTTCTATATCCTGAATTCATTTTGCTTATTCTCATCCTATATGGCCACATTCACATAGCTATTGAGCTATTGTGGTCCTCTGCTAGGGGAATCCTGGATGTAAATGAGGGAAACCATGGAGCCTATGTTTCTTTAGGTCTGGGTTACTTCACTTAATATGATTTTTCCCACGTCTTTCCATTTCCTTACTAATGGGGTGATTTTGTTCTTTCTGATGGCATAGAATTCCACTGTGTATAAATAGCACATCTTCTTGATCCATTCATCTACTGAGGGGCACCTGGGTTGGTTCCATAGCTCAGTTATGGTAAATAGTGCTGCAATGAACATTGTTGTGCCAGTAACTTTAGTATGTCCTTGTTTATGGACATTTGGATAAATGCCCAGGAGTGGGATTGCTGAGTCATAAGGGAGCTCTGTGGGTTTAATTTAACTTCCCTCCATTCTTGAGAATTATGACTACTGATGAATATAATACTCGTTTTAGAAATACTTACAGGAGTTAATAGCCTATTCAAGGCAGCCTGCATGCCCTTTCTCCATTCATTTATTTAACAAGTATTTTACCAGTCTCTCTATTTCAGGTATCAAAACACAACAAAGAAAGAAAAGAAAAAGAAAATGAAAGAGCCGGAAAGAGGGAGGGAAGGAGGGAGGGAGGAAGGAAGCAAAGAAGGAAGGAAGGAAGGAAGGAAGGGAGGAAGGAAGGAAGGGAGGGAGGGAGGGAGGGAAAGAAAAGATTATAAACTTTATGGAGGATGCATTCTTGTTTACCATGCATGAAAAGATAATTGAAGATAAAATGAACAAAGAACTCTGGAGATCTAGGTGTTGTCACACCTATGGCATAGTCCATAAAAATAGTCCTGGGATATTAACTTGTTGGAAGACAGGGTTGTTGGGTTGAATACTGATGAAATACTATGCGTTTCTGCATTTCTTTGAGGAAATACTGCTTTTCCATCATTTTTGGATACTTAAAAATACTTAAATAATTTCTTTTAAGAAAAACCTCTTTTGCCAGACTCAAAGGAACATAGGCTCAATGATTTCCCTTATTTGTCATAATTAGTAGAAACCCTGGGCTCTCATAGCAGAGATTTGCAATAGAACAAAACCTAGATACATAAGGCCATTTAGTATGATGCTAAATGAAAGGACCTCTAGGATATAGAAACAAATGAGTGATTGACATATGCAGTGAGTGAAATGATGCAGCCATTGCTAAATACTTTGAGCTTCTACTAGTGAATTAACTACCCTACTGTACCCCACTGTAAGAAATATCAAGAATATAATTTCCAGAAGTTATCTATTTGGCTATTTCTTTCTCTTTTTTCAATCCACATCATTTTAGAATTTCTATATTAGTATCTACACTTAGAATTGTATGGTTTATCACTAATTAAAAATTATTTTATACACATGTCATTACTTAAAAGCAAAAGGGTATCTTGGTGAATAGATAGTGAAATGGAACCACAAGTTAATTATACTGGATCTGAGCTGCACAGATGAAAGAAGAATAAACCATCCCTAAAAATGAGATATTTGGTCACAACACCCATTAGTTCATTTTCAATCCTACTGTCCATGAACCAGCCCTTTCTCAAAAGCATGCAGTTATTCTCACAATCTGTCACTGTGGCCAAAGTTCACTCCACACAGTTAACTGATTATCAGCACACAATAGCAGAATCACAGCCTTTATTCCTCTTGTCTGTGCATAAGTGCTTTGTAATTTATTCCACTTTAAAAATGTGAAAGGTGTAATAAGACAAAAAGAAAACCTATACCTTCCATTTTCCCATCCATCACTTTCATCATCTACAGTTCTCTCTCTCTCTCTCTCTCTCTCTCTCTCTCTCTCTCTATATATATATATATATATATATATATATATATATATTTCCATAGTTCTAAAATTCTCTTCTTATGAAGTACTTCAAAAGTTACCAGTTATCCAAGTCAACAATCTGGATTTGACTCATGTAACTCAATTGTTTGTATTCCATTTGTCTGAAACTCAAGGTAGTTTTCATGTATTCACTCAACAAATAAGAGTACATTTAGCCATTTGATGAACACAAAAATAAAAAAAAGAAAAAAAAATTACCCCAAGCTCATGCAATTGTCATCTTAGTGGAAGAGATACACATAAATATATACTTAATTTAGGCATTTGACAAAAAAGTATTCACTGAATGGCTAGTGTCTCTAGGCATTGGGAAGAATAATATGAAGTCTCTGACTGCTGTATTCCAATAGGAAATAAGAGAAGATGTGTAATCAGTAAAAAGAGACATAAAATAATGATATCTGGTAAGGAGAAGAGATACAGCAGAGCCTTACAGGATGTGATGACCAAGAGAAGACAATGAAGCTGTACCTGAACTGATAGGGAAATACCTTCTTTAAAATATGACTTCAGGGTAAAAAATTGAAAAGTAAAGGTATAATCAGGTAAATTCTGAGAGAGGAATGTGGCAAGGAGAAGAAGCACAAAGTTTTAGCGGAGTTCTACATTCTTTTGAGCCAAATGCTACAGTAGAATACACCAGAGATGAAGAAGAGAAGACTACCAGAAAGTTCTGCCATTTGCACTCTAAGCAGTACACTTAACATGAACAGCTTCAAATACACCTAGCCATGTCAAAGCAAAGACTTTCAGTTGACCAAATCAAGAGGGAAAGCAACACTCAGGGTCCTATAAGAACTCATGTCTATACCTTACAACATGCCAGAATGGTATACCTGCGGTGCAGGTATAATTACTGGGATGGTGAAATGTTATGACTTATTCTCATGACTAGGTTGTATCATATTGCACAATCTTGACTGTAAGGATAGAAAATTCCTTGGATGAGCCTGACCCCATCACATGAGCCCTCTAAGGTTTATCTTTAGCTTGAAGCAGAAGAAAAAATATAAAGGCAGACTTTAAGAGGATTTGCTCTGCCTCCCCTGCCTTGGCAATAGAGGAACAATGCAGGAAGTGTTGGAGTTAACCTCTGGTCAGAGAGCAGTGCCTGGCCAGTGTAAAAGTGGGGATTTAGTCTAAAACCACTGGGAACTGTATTCTATCAATCTTCACTACTCAGGAGGGTGAGACCCAATTATCTTTAATTAAACCTAGTCTGAGCAGCAATGTCTACGAGCATCTATCTCTAATCAAACAGTAAACAAAGAGAAAGGAGGTATGGCTCAAGCATTAGAGCACCCACTATTAACAAGAGGAGTGCAGCAAGAAAAAGAGGCCCCAGATTCAAGACCTTCTGCTGGCATACGAAAAAATAAGACCCTACCACATCCCAAATGATGTCCTTTGATACAACTGATTCTATCAATTATTGAGAAACAGATGTAGAGTATGATAAGGGGGCATTCAATGTGGGTGCTATAAGATGATACACACATTTGTCGTGAGGAGGTAGCACTCTGGACATTGGGAAACAAAAACAGCAGCCAAAACTACCAATTGCTCTATGTCTCTCAAGTCTGTCTGGCCTCTTTCCATTGTCATTAAGTGAAGCTTAAAATGAAGCCACAGTAGAAAAAAATCCATTAAGAATCAAGCTTCCAAGAACACAACAGAGTAGTTTCCTGCTTAGAAACAGCATAAGACAGCATGACTTTGAGCACACTGTGGTAAATGATGAGATAATATGGCATTAAAATTCCACTGTGGAGATGTGAGACTGCCAAAGAGAATCTGCAGCTGTCTGTGAACTCTAAGTTTTATGTGGAAATGACTGCTGAACGTTTTCTCTCCCTGTGTAGGAAACCATCATCATGAGATTTTCACGAAGTACATGGATAGATTGAGGGAAAGAAATGTAAACTCACACATAATTTGCTTTGCCTGTCTAATAAAGAGTATTCATGGGTACATAGAAAAGTTAACAATGACACATTTAAAATACCAAAGTACATTTTAAAAAAGTTTTTCACATTTATCACTTGAAAACACTTTGACAATTTTGCAAGAACAATGGATCCAAAAGAACAATGATTACTCAAACTATAAATATATCTCTGGGGAAATTGTAATTACAAGATATTTTTTCCATCTGCTCTGGCATGCTGGTATTTGAAGATCTGCTATAATAATCTAGCACTAGCTGATTGTTATTTAATATGAAAAAGAAAGGCACTGAGGGAGTGAAGGATCAGCAACAGGGAAATTGGTGAAAGTCTCAGCCTTATACAGAATTTCTCCAAAGAGGCCAGATAACCAATACCACCATAATGACAGGGATGGTGGCAGCTATATCCATCATGAGAGCCACAGCTATATCCATCATGAGAGCTGTAGTCCAGGGGCCGGGAGTTTGGCCTAGTGGTAGAGTGCTTGCCTAGCATGCACGAAGACCTGGGTTCTATTCCTCGGTACCACATACATAGAAAAAAGCTGGAAGTGGTGCTGTGGTTCAAGTGGTAGAGCTCTAGCCTTGAAAAAGTCCAAGGACAGTGCACTGGCAAAAAGAAAAAAAAGAGCTGTAGTCCATGACAGTGTCTACACACACACACACACACACACACACACACACACACACTCAAAGGGAAAGAGTTGTATTCTTAGTGTGCTAATATCTGAAACATATATGTCATGCGTTAATTAATTGCTTCTCACACTGTCTCTGACTTCCTGATTAGTTTCTGTTAATAAAGTAAGTAGTACATATGACAAATCAAGGATATTTTAAGCTCTCCTGGTGATAGATGCCTAGAAATAACCAGCAATACTATGTGTTGTAAAAATCTACCTAGCAAAATAGTCTAGCGGAGGTGATTATATTATTGACTCCACTTACTAATGATTTTCTCTCTCTCTTTCTCTCTATCTCTCTATCTCTGTCTCACTCTCCTCTCAGAAGAAAACAAAACTAATTTCAGGGAATTTAAAATGTATTCTTGATCAATATATGGAAAATCACATTCAGAGTTTATACTCAGTTCTTTTTTTGATATTTTATTTTATTTTTTTATTGTAATTAGTAAAAGGGTTACATGATATTTGCCAGATAAAAGGTGCATTAATTCACATACATTGATACCCTTTCACATGTCTGGGTACCCATTACCCTCCCCCCCACACCCCCCACCCATCTTGGTTTTCCCCCCTTCCCTATCAAATTTCAAATAACCAAATACAAATAAATTCAATATATCAGATAACAAAGTGAGATACTGTAACAATATGAGATAACCAAGGGACAGCAAAGGAGATGAGAGACAACATAGTACATTAAGGACAACAATCATTCATTATATGGCTTTTGTTTCAATATCCTGGAGGTCCTTTCAATTAGCTTCATACTATATGGTCTTATGTATCAAGGTTTTGCTCTATTGCAAATCTCTGCTAGTAGAGCCCAAGGTTTCTACTGATTATGACGAATGAGGGAAACCATTGAGCCTAAGTTCCTTTGAGTCTGGCTTACTTCACTTAATATGATTTTTTCTAAGTCTTTCCATTTCCTAACAAATGGGGCAGCATAGAATTCCATTGTGTACAAATACCACAACTTGTTGATCCACTCATCAACTGAGGGACATCTAGGTTGGTTCCATATCTTTGCTATGGTGAATAGTGCTGCAATAAACATTGTTGTGCTAGTGGATTTAGTATGCCCTTGTTTCTGGATGGTTGGGTAAATGCCAAGTAGTGGAATTGCTGGGTCATAGGGGAGTTCTATGTTTAGCCTTTTGAGGCACTGCCACACTGCTTTCCATAGTGGTTGAACGAGTTTGCACTCCCACCAACAGTGTAGTAGTGATCCCTCCTGGCCACATCCCCTCCAGCATCTGTTATTATTCATTTTCCTGATCCTGGCCATTCTAACCGGAGTGAGGTGGAATCTTAGAGTTGTTTTGATTTGCATTTCTTTTATGAGCAGAGATGTTGAGCATTTCTTCATGTGTCTACAGGCCATTTTTGTTTCTTCTTCAGAGAAGACTCTCGTTAAGTCTTTGGCCCATTTTTTAATGGGATGGTTGTTACTTTGGAGATTAGTTTTGGAGTGATTCAATTTTTTGAGTTGTTGATATATTTTAGATATGAGGCCTTTGTCCATTGTTTTGTTGGTGAAGATCTTCTCCTACTCTGTAGGCTTCCTAATTAATTTTCTAGCTATGGCCTTTGCCATACAAAAGCTCCAGTTTAATGTAGTCCCACTTATCCAGCCTTTCTCTGATTTGTTGTGATTCTTGGTCCTTATTAAGAAAGTTTCTACCTGTGCCAAGGAGGCCTAGTGTATCTCCTATTCCTTCCTGTAAAGTTTTCAGTGTGTCAGCTTTTACCTCCAGGTCTTTGATCCATTTGGAGTTAATTCTAGTGCAGGGTAACAAAGAAGGATCCAACTTTAGTTTTCTGCAGGTGCTTAACCAGTTCTGCCAGCACAACTTGTTGAAGAGGCTGTCTTTCTTCCATTCTATTTTTTTTGGCTCCCTTGTCAAAGATTAGGTGGCCATAGGTCTGTGGTTTAATATCTGGGTCCTCCGTTCTATTCCATTGGTCTTCAGGCCTGTTCTTGTGCCAGTACCAAGCTGTTTTGATAATTATAGCTCTGTAATAGAGTCTAATGTTTGGAATTGAAATTCCTCCAGTGCTGTTCTTTCTGCTAAGAAGTGTTTTTGCTATACGGGGTCTTTTATCATTCCATATGAAATCTTGAATTGCCTCTCCTATTTCTTTAAAGAATGACATTGGGATATTGATGGGTATTGCGTTGAATTTATAGATAGCCCTTGGCAAGACTGTCATTTTCACAATGTTGATTCTTCCAATCCAGGAGCATGGGAGGTTTTTCCATTTCCTTATTTCTGCTTTAATTTCCTTTTTTAGGATTTTAAAGTTTTCATCAAAAAGGTCCTTTACATTCTTAGTTAAGCTAATTCCTAGGTACTTTATTTCTTTGAGGCTATTGCAAAAGGAGTTGCTTTCCTGATTATTGCCTCGTTCCTCTCACTGTTGGGAGCTTGGCTGCTGGTTGGCCTTCAGATCCCTGCTGTGTTTCCACTGCTTTGTCAGAGTCTGTGACTCTGGGGGGCCCCTCGGTGCTGTCTTGCTCAGGATTCCCAGCTGGAGGATGCCCCGCTCAAGAATTGAGGGGGGGCAGATGCTGGTCCTATTTTTCCGCACCCCCTACCCGCTGTTGTAAGGCAGGGTCCCAGAGCCCTGCACTTTCTAGATCCAGTGGCCTGGGAGAGGAGCCTGGTGGGCGGGTGGGAGCTGGGACAGC
The DNA here is from genome assembly GCF_031878675.1 of Megascapheus bottae. Classification (NCBI taxonomy): domain Eukaryota; kingdom Metazoa; phylum Chordata; class Mammalia; order Rodentia; family Geomyidae; genus Megascapheus; species Megascapheus bottae. The sequence continues at coordinate 96,061,109 of NC_143509.1, forward strand.
TCCGCCTCCCCTGGTGGGGTGCTGAGTCTTAGGGTCCGCCCGCTTGTCAGTTTCCAGTCAGAGGGCGGGGGGTTGAGCCCATTGGGCGGGTGGGAGTTGGGACAGCCCCGCCTCCCTTGGTGGGGTGCTGGGTCTTATGGGTAGCCCGCCTGTCAATCTCCAGTCAATGGCCTGAGGGAGGGGGCTGTTGAGGGAAGGGGCAGGATTCTAAATTCCTTGCCCCCCTGCTCCCGCCAGTCTTTCTCGGGCAGGGTGTTGGGGTCTGAGTTAAGTTCTATTGCTTGGCACCCGCTCAGCTTTCCCGATGTGTTTGGGGATGCGCTGTATTACTCACGCCTCTTCGTCCGTCTGCGGGTGCTCCACGATGGTGGGGAGTCTTTCACTCCCCTCGGGTCTCAGCCGCCGCCTGTGTTCTGCGTCTGGGTTCCACTGCTTGCTGTTGTGGTTCTGCGTCTTGGTTCCGCTGCTTCCGTCGTTCGCTGGCCCGGTTCTGTGCTGGTTTCTGCTGCAGTTGGGCTCCTGGCCTGGTGCCCTCCACTGCCGCTGCTTTTCGTGGCTTGGAGCCGGTGCCAGCCGCCGCTTTTCGCTGCTTTCCGCGGCTTTCGCGGTTTGGAGAGAGGTGGGGGAGGGGTCCTCGCGTTCCGAATTCTTTGAGAAAGTTGGATGTGAGCTTTATCTGGATTTCTTTTCCGGTTTAAGTCCTTCTCCATTGCTTTTTGAGTTTGTTGTTGTAGATTTCTTAAGGTAGTTGGCTCGTGGGACTCCCTGGTTCTCTCTTTTTGTCAGAGAGAGCTAGGCAGCGTCCCTATTGTCTCGGCGCCATCTTCCTTCCCCCTATATTCAGTTCTTGAGAGATAGTTTAGGAAGGAGAAAATGGCATGTGCTGACAACAATTTTTCCTATATCTTCATGGACCATGGAGACAACAAGCAAGGAGGACATCTGTGGATTTCTCCACTGAATCCCTCAAAGCAAGGAAAGCTTAAAATGATGTACTTCAAATACTGAATTCAGACACCAACCAGGCTAATATACCAAACTCAATCAAGTTGTCATTATACTATTCACAATAGCCCTGCTAAAGAAATAGCCTAGATGTCCTACAACTGATAAGTGAATCAAGTACATGTGGCATATATACACAATGGAGTATTATCAAGACATAAAGGAAATCATATCACTTGCAGAGAAACAATAGGTCTAGAGATTATCTAAGCAAGGAAGCAAAGCTCAGAAAGATAACAGTTCCATATTTCCTCTCACATTTGGATGCTAGACTTAAAAATGAGCATATAGAGTCGGAAGATGATGCTGAGACAATAGGGATCCAGGCTAGCTCCCTCCCACAAAAAGAGAGAATCAGGGAATCCCACGAGCCAATTATCTTAAGAAATCCACAACAACAAATTCAAGAAGCAATGGAGAAGTACACAAACCAGAAAAGAAATCTAGATAAAGCTTATATCCAACTTTCTCAAAGAATCCAAAATGTGAGGACCCCTCCCCCACCCCTCACCACCCGCTCCAAGCTGCAGAAGCTGGTGCTGGGCTTGGGAAGCCCTGACCTCCAGCAATGCTAGCAAGAGGTAGAACCCAGACACAGGAACCCACACAGACCAGGTGCAGACAGCACAGATGACAGCGGAGACCAAAGGGGAGGCAAACAACCCTCCATCACCACAGAGCAGCTCACAGCCAAACGCAGAGCAGTAAGTAGTCCAGCAGATTCCCCAAAGCCATCAAAAAACAGACCTGGTGGCAAGCTACAGAACTTAACCCAGACCCCTTCACCCTGCCCAAGAAAGACTGGCAAGTGCAGTGGGGCAAGGAATTCAGAATCCTGTCCCTTCCCCCAACAACCCCCTCCCCCAGGCCATTGACTGGAGAATGACAGGCAGGCAGGCGCTAAGACCCAGCACCCCACCAAAGGGGGCTGGAGGTGTCCCTGCTCCCACCCACCCAACAGCCTTCTCTCCCAGGTCACTGAAACTGGAGACTGAGGGGCGTTTTGACCCTGCCTTCCAACAGCGGGTGGGGGTGTGGGGTAGTCTGGGAGCCAGCATCTGACTGATCCAAACCTAAGTGGGGCACCCATCTGCTAGAAGCCTCCAACAAGACAGCACCAAGGGGCCCCACCGAGTCACAGAAAGACTCTCACCACAGCGGTTAAAACACAGTGGGGAACCGAAGGACAGACCAGCAGGGGCCGAGGTTGCCCTCTGAGAGCCAGAAAAGTGCTGCCCCGCCCTCAGAGCCCAGGCCCCGCCCCTGGGGACAGGGCAGGTAAACTAGCTGTGCAGAGGCACACAGCCTCTGGAACCAGGCCCAACACCGGTAAAGCTGCAAACTCTGACCTAGTCAGCAGCGGAACTAATTTGGCTGAGAACCACACGTATACACAGATTCCCAGAACCACCAGCCCAAGTAAAGACTGCCACCTACCAACCACAGAACGAACTTACAACAACAGTCCTCCATGCCTTGGAAAGCACAAAGACAAATTATGACATATATAAATAATCAATGTCCCAAACAAAGTCCAAAAGGAAACAAGAGTGAAAGGATGAGAGAGATGTCACCATCCCAAGAGAGGACACCTGAAGAGACACAAAACATGACTCTATTCAAGGAGATGATTCTGGACATGACTAAAGAGATTAAAGCAGAATTCCAAAAAAAATTCCAGAACATAAGAAGGAAATTACCAAGGAGCTCCTCGAATTCAAAAGAGAAATGGAAGAAATGATTAATACCCTCTCAGCAGACATGATCAGCTCAGTGTCCACAATTCAAACAAAAATGGATGCATAAGCAACAGATTGACTGAGATGGAGAATAGGACATAAGGAACAGAAGATAAAACACAAGAGATGGAACAGAGAATCATCAGTGTGTAGAAATCAGTCAGAATTCACCAAAGAGAACCCCAGGACCTGGCAGACACAGCCAAAAGAATCTAATCTTCATATAATAGGGAGCAATGAAGGGGCAGAGTTTATCAATAAAGGAATGCAGCACAATTCACCAAAACCATAACAGAGAACTTCCCCAGCCTCAAAAGGGATTCATATTACTGAAGATTTCAGAAATCCAAGCAGGCAAGATCCTAGAAGGAACTCATCTAGACACATCATAGTAAAAACACTAGACCTGAATACCAAGAATTCGATCTTAAATGCTGCAAAAACAAAGAAAGAGCTATACTACAATGGGGAAAAAATTATAATAACTGCAGATCTCTCCACACAAACCCTAATTGCAGAAAAAGCTTGGAAAAACATCATTCATCTCCTGAAGACCAACAACTGCCAACCCAGACTGATATATCCAGCAAAACTAGCATTTATATTTGAGGGAGAAACAAGACTATTTCACTCTAAAGAGAAGCTATATGAATACGTGAACACTAAAATAGCACTAAAAATATTAATTAATTGAGAACAAATTGCAGAACATCAAGAAGCCCCATCAAGGAGCAATTACCTATTATTCTCTAAACACAAAAGGGGATAAAAGAGAGAGAAAGAAACTTAGAAGTAAAAATAAATAATGACAATGGACACTGACCACTTCTCCATAATTTCCCTAAATGTGAACGGGCTGAACCATCCAATCAAAAGACGCAGATCAGCGGACTGGATTAAGAAACATAACCCATCCATATGTTGCCTCCAAGAGACCTACCTAACGGCCAAAGAGAGAAACAAATTCAAGTAAAAGGATGGAAATGAATTTTCTACTCTAATGCACCATGCAACAAAGCAGGAGTAGAAATCTTAATCTCCGACAAAATTAACTTCTCAGTAAAATTAGTATATAAAGATATAGATGACCACTACAAATTAGTAACGGGTACAATCCATACCCACAATATTATAGTTATAAACATTTACTCCTCCAACACGGGAGCAACCAAATACATCAAACAAACTCTCTTAGAATTACAGAACAAGATAGACTCAAACACAATCATAGTGTGAGACCTCAACACGCCACTCTCAACAAATGACAGGTCAACTCAACAAAAGTTAAGCAAAGACACCATCGACTTAAACAACACCATAACCCAGATGGGCTTAACAGATATACACAGAGTCTTCCATCCAATGGTGAAACTTTATACATTTTTCTCAGCACCATAATGAACACACTACACTCCAAAATAGATCATATTATAGTTCATACATAAAACTTAAGCAGATACAAGAGGACTGATATAATCCCGTGCACTCTATCTAACCACAGTGGAGTCATAGTAGTTCTGAACTATGCAGTAAAAGTCAAAAAAAAAACATTCAAACACTTGGAAGCTGAACAACACACTTCTGAATAAGTCCTGGGTTACAGATCAGATCAAAGAAGAAATTCAAAACTTTCTTGAATGTAATGACAATCAAGAGACATCACCAAGGAACTTATGGGGCACAGCAAAGGCAGTTCTAAGGGGCAAATTTATCACACTAGGAGCCCATTATAAAAAGACAGAAGAAGAGCATGTAAATAACCTAGAAAAGAAATTGAAGCACCAAGGGAAGCAAGAAAAAGTTAATTCTAAAACAGCTAGAAGGACAGAAATAACAAAAATAAAATCAGAAATATCAGAGATTGAAATAAGATCCACTATACACAAAATTAATAAATCAAAAAGTTAGTTCTTTGAAAGAGTCACCAAAATTGACAGACCCCTGGCAATATTAATCAAAAAGAAGGAGAGAGGTGACTCAAATAAAAAAGATTAGAGACCCCACAGGAACAAGAAATTCAGTCCACATAATGAATAAGTACTAACAGGGCCTATATTCAAAGAAACAAGAAAATCTAGTAGAAATGGATGACTTCTTAAATAAATATAGGCTACCCACATTGAACCATGAAGAGGTAAACAAATTGAACAAACCAATTTCATACAATGAAATAGCTGAAGCAATCAGGGTAATGCCAACCAAAAAGAGCCCAGGTCCAGATGGTTCCACAGCGGAATTCTACAAGACGTTTAAAGATGAAGTAACACCTATGCTCTTAAATCTCTTCTAAGAAATAGAAGCAGAAGGAGCAATACCAATCTCATTTTATGAAGTTAATATTACACTCATCCCCAAACCAGGGAAAGACCAAACAAAAAAAGAGAACTACAGACCTATCTCTCTAATGAACACAGACACAAAACTCCTCAGTAAAATACTAGCCAACAGAATCCAGAAAGAAATTTAAAAAATTATATACTACAATCAAGTAGGCTTCATCCCACAGATGCAAGGCTGGTTTAACATTCACAAATCAATCAACTATCATATCATTAGAGCTAAGGATAAGAATCATATGATAATTTCTCTGGATGTGGAGAAGGCATTTGACAAAATAAAACATCCATTCATGTTGAAAGCACTAGAAAAAATACGAATAAGAGTTACATTCCTTAAAATAATTAAGCCATATAAAACAAAACTATAGCCAGTATTATGCTAAATGGTGAAAGACTGGAACCATTTACCTTAAAATCAGGAACTAGACATGGTGCCCACTCTCTCCACTTCTCTTCAATATAGTGCTGGAACCCTCGCCAGAGAAATAAGGCAAGAGAAGGACATTAAAGGGATCCACATAGTGAAAGAAGAAATTAAACTATCCCTATTCACAGATGACATGATCCTCTACTTGAGTGACCCAATAAGCTCCACTCCCAAACTTCTACAATTAATAAACCACTTTCACAAAGTGGCAGGATACAAAGTTAAACTTCAAAGTCAGTAGCCTTGTACACCAACAATACACAAACAGAAGGCCAAATCAAGAAAATAATCCCATTTGCAATAGCCCCCAAAAGAATAAAATACTTAGGAATTAAGTTAACCAAAGATGTAAAGGAATTATTTAATAAAAACTATAAAAGTCTAACAAAAGAAATTAAAGAGGACACCAGGAAATGGAAAGACATCCCATGCTCATGGATAGGGAGAACCAATATAGTGAAAATGGCCATACTACCAAAATTAATATACAAATTCAGTGCAATCCCCATCAAAATCCCAAAGACATTCTTTACTGAAATAGAAGATACAATCCAAAGGTTCATATGGAACAAGAAAAGACCTAGACTAGCCAAAAAAATTCTAGGCAAAAAGAGCAATGCTTGTGGTATTACAATACCAGACTTCAAACTCTACTATAGAGCCTTAATAACAAAACCCTCATAGTCCTGGCACAAAAACATACCAGAAGATCAATGGAACAGAATAGAAGACCCAGAAATAGAACCACATACCTATAGGCAACTTGTATTTGACAAAGGAGCCAAAGATATACAGTGGAACAAACACAGTCTATTCAATTATTGGTGCTGGCAAAACTGGGCAGCCACATGCAAAAAACTAAAATTTAACCCTAGCCTTTCACCATGCACAAGCATTAACTCAAAGTGGATCAAAGACCTCAATGTCAGACCGGAAACAGTGAAACTGCTACATGATGAAGTAGGAGAGACACTGGAACTCATAGGCACAGGCAAAAGATTCCTGAAGAGAATCCCAGGGTCACAACAGATTGGAGAGAGACTGGACAAATGGAACTACCTAAAAATAAAAAGTTTCTGCACAGATAAAAGCATAGTCACAAAAGTAGAGAGAAAAACAACCAACTGGGAAAAGATATTCACCAACAATACATCTGACAAATGCTTAGTATCCAGTATCTACAGGGAACTCAAGAAATTATTCCCCTCCAAACCCAACAAACCATTCACTAAATGGGCAAGGGAACTAAAGAGAGACTTATCAGAAGAAGAGATTAAAATGGCAAAAAGCATATGAGAAAATGTTTATCATCCATGGTCATAAAGGAAATGCAAATAAAAACAACCCTAAGATACCACCTTACCCCAACAAGAATGGCCAAGATTTTGAACTCAGACAATGACAGATGGTGGCAGGGTTGTGGAGGAACCCTACTGCACTGCTGGTGGGATTGTAAACTAGTTCAACTACTCTGGAAAGCAGTGTAGAGGTTTCTTAAAGAACTGAAAATTGACCTTCCCTACGATCCTACTATACCACTTCTGGGCATCTAACCTGAATACCATTACCCAAGATATGATAAGGACACCTGCTCAGCTATGTTCATCTCTGCACTATTTACAATAGCCAGGCGATGGAAACAATCCAGATGCCCTTCTGCAGATGAATGGATACAAAAAATGTGATATATATATACATATATATATATACAATGAAATTCTACATAGCCAACAGACAAGATAAAAATCATGGCATTTGCAGGGAAGTGGATGAATCTAGAGCGTATCATGTTGATTGAGACAAGTCAAGACCAAAGGAACAAAAGGTGCTTGGTATCCTTAATATGTGGCTGTTAGATCTAAACTGTACAACGGTGAGGGCTCAATATTTGCATACCCAATGCTATGGACATGGGACTGGAACTATAAACACAACTACATAGGCATAAAAACTTATGACTCTATAGACATAATGTTTTATTACATAGATTAATATATATCTATGACATACAAACCCTCAGCCTAATTTTGATTATGTTCTAAAATATAAATGCCAGTGATTGTATATAGAGATTCCCTCCTTGAATACTTGTTTGTTAAATATGTCATTTGAAATATGAAGTAAAAATCAATGTTAATAAATTCTTTAATAAAAAAAATAAGCATACACACACACATACGCACGCACACTCCAGCATGTCCGGGGGCTTGAACTCAGGTCATAATGCGCTGTCCCTGATCTTCTGTGCTCAAAATTTGCACTCTTAACACTTGAGTCACACCTCCACTTCCAATTTTTTTGCTGGTTAACTGGAGATAAGGGTGTCATGGATTTTCCTGCCTGAGCTGGCTTTGAACTTCCATCCTCACATCTCATCTCATTCTCAGAGTAACAAGTAACTAGAATTAGAGGTATGTGTAACAGGTACCAGGTTGTTCTTTTCATTTTTTTTTCTAAATGAGAGTTAAGACCTGATGATTCACTCAAGTGACATTTGTACATCTGAAAAGAAATCAATTATCAGAATATACAGGAAGCTCAATATACTAAACTTAAAAATGTCATGACTGTCGTCCTTGGCAAATGGTGAAAAAATTTTAATCTATCAGGGTCAAATTATTAACTGAAATATTTAACATTAAGCCTATAGTGATCCTTTTCCCCTATATTTTTATTGTAATTAATAGAAGTGTTACATTATATTCACTAGATAGAAGGTGCATTACTTCACAAACATTGATACCCTTTCTCATGTCTTGGTATAGTGATCTTTTAAAATTGATAAAGGAGCATTAAAACTTTCAAGTGCATTTCAATGAAAAGTTGGCCTTAATAGGAAGATTCATGTATTTCAGGTCCTATGAAGATTATTAAGTATACAAGGTGGCAGTCCTGTTAACTTATCTGAAACCAATCTCATCAAATATTCAGTTTACGCACTTTCTGTGCTTTAATTGTGGGCCTAACACATAATGTTCTGAGTATGTCGCACATTCCTTATAGAAAAAATGCTAAACTGATTACACTAACTTTAAGCCATTTAAAAAATGTCTGGAAAGTAATTTCTCAGTGTAAAGTAACAAGTTGATTTCTGATTATTCATTCCTCAGATGAAAAATGATGTGGTGACAAAATAGGTAATATATATTCCATTTCCCTGGAATTATAATCTGATTTTGCAAATTATTATAACAATCTGATTATAATTTAGCTTTCCATGTAAGTTAAACACAGGCATAATTAGAAAAAATAAACAAGAACAACGGTTAAAACTACTGCAATAATTATTTTATTATATATGTTAATAATGGCATTATAACAAATCTTTGATGTTCATTAGTCTCCTAGAGATACATTTGTGTAACAATGCATCTTAAGTGGTTCATCTATCTGAAAGTGCAAAGTTTAAGAAACCTTAAAGAGATCAAATTTTCATAGGATCTGATTGTAAATGTACTAGAGATTTGCTGGTTTGCCTTCAGGAGATACTATAAAATTCCTTCTGTCCATCATGAACTAAAAAAAAATAGTAAATATTGCCAGGCACAGTGGCCATATGACTGTAATCCCAGCTACTCAGGAGGTAGAGATCTGAGGATCAAGGTTCAAAGTCATTCCAGGCACAAAAGGACCTGAGACTTATCTCCAATTAACCTTGAGAAAATGGAAAGCGGTGCTTGGCTCAAGGGTAGAGTGGTAGCCTTGAGCTGAAGAGGTTCGGGACCGCATCCAGGCCCAGGGGTAGGGTGGTACCTTGAGCTAAATTTCTGAGGGATGGTGCCCAAACCAAGTTTTAGCCCCATGACCCACCAAAAAAAACCCTAATTATTTAATAAAATTGCAAACTATAAAATAAATATTCAAGAAAAATGTTTTTTGATTTTGTTTTAGTTTTGCTCAGGACTTAGGACAAAATACATTTAAGAAGTAATTTTAGTTAAGAATATTAAGTCATATAATCAATTTCTATGATAGCAATAAAAAGTGCAGAATATCAGTAACAGACTATTCCAAAAAGAAAAAAAAAGATTCAAGCCCAGGATTCATGCCACCATCACAAAATTTCATCAAAAAGCAATAATGAAAACCAGTGGAGAAGTAACTGTGCAAAAACATTAACACTATAACCTTTGTAAAAAGAAAAGGAAAATAAGAAGCAATTTCAATATAGTAATAGTCAAATGTATTTTGTTAGCATGAAATATCATGCAATATTATGTCCTAATTAAAAGCAATGTTGAATTGGCATTTTAATGTCATGGGAAATCTCTAGTGACACAAACCTAAGTAAAATACAAAAATTGTTACTATATGGTTTCATGATCTGAATTACTTATTATCAGTGATGAAAACATAAAGCCAGAGGTAAGTAACACAACTTCCTGTATAGCAAGACGGTGAAAACTAAAAAGATTGAAAGTAAAGAAGTCAGTAGAATAGCTTTGACCCCAGAAGTAATTAGTAAGTGGTTGTTGTCATTACTGTACAAAATTTAACAGTATATGCTTTTTCAGATATGTTTTCAGATGAAAACAAAATGAAACCTATGACTTTGCACAATGAAGAAAACTTAGATAAACTTATAGGACCCACGAACCATAAGGGGCATTTAGAAAGCATTCACTTAAAGCCTTAATCTCAAAGAAAAGAGAATGCTCTTAGCTTATGAGAGGGAATGTCATATAATCTAGGACAATGCTCTTGTCTGAACAATCACACAATGGAACAGGATGCTATTGAAGCAGATGCTATGTGATAAGCTAAAATGGAACATTTACTCATAAATTTCCACAAAGACAGACCCTACACATGCTGGGTTACTAGGTACTAACTGCAGGCAGATTAAAAAAAACTGTAGAAAAATGATGCACACTAGATATAAAAAAGGAAAGTCATCAAAGCTTTTGCAATGAGACCAGAAGTGAATTATCCAACTTGGGAGGTGTGGAGGGAGGGAAAGTTGGAGCAAAACATGAGACAGAGTATCAGTGTTCAAGAAATAATGTCGGGGCTTGGAATTTGGCCTCGTGGTAGAGTGCTTGCCTAGAATGCAAGAAGATGGGTTTGATTCCTTGGTACCACATACATAGAAAGCAGCTGGAAGTGGTGCTGTGGCTCAAGTGGTAGGGCTCTAGCCTTGAGAAAGTCCAAGGACAGTGCTCAGCCCCTGAGTTCAGTCCTCATGACTGGCAAAAAAAAGTAATGTACTCACTACCTTATAAATGTAATATATCATCCTGATCATAAAATAAAATACAAAAGAAAGGAGAAAATCACTTTCAACAAGTATATATTGTGCATGAGTTGAAAAGTGATTTTAAACTTTGGGGATAATTTAATGAAAAAAATAAGCAACGCTCCTCTCCTAAGGGTGAATATAAAAGATGATAAACTATGTCGAGAAGACAGAGGAGAGTCTAGAGGCTCATGAGGAAATTTTACAGAAAATTTTGGGACCATCTTAGGGAAACAACTTTTGTGACATCTGTCAGAAAAAGAAGGAGGAGCAAGCTTTTCAGGAACATGAGAGAAGCCTTCAATTTAGAAGAAGCTGCAGACACCAAGGAACAAGATAAGAATAACTGGCATATTGTGAAGAAGAGAAACAAGGGAACTAGAGTATTATGAACAGTGTTTAGTGTGGAGAGCAAAGAAGTTTCCTGGTGGATGAGAAAGTTGGAGAGAGATGGGGGAAAGAAATGAGTGCATGAATTCCAGCATAGGTCATGATCTTCTTGTGGGAAGCCAACAATATATTTCAGCATTTCCCAACTCAGATGTAGCTGATTTTTGCAGTGGCCACTGATAAAAAGATTGAAGGAAATATGTGGGCAAGCACTAGGATTCTTTCCTATTTAAACCTTCAGTGAAGACTCGACTTTTACTCAGATGAGGCGGTAAGAAGTGGCAAGATTCTTAGTGGATTTTCAAAGTGAGACTGGAGTTTGACATCAGGAAGAAGGGAGGCATCAAGCCAAATTTTTGGTTTCAGTCCAGTCCAAGAAATAAAATGGTTATCAATGGAAATGAAAAATACTGTGGGTAGAACAAATTATCTGGAATAAAGAAATATGAGAAGCTTGATTTCAAACATGTTCACCTCAAGCTGACTCTAAATTCTATAGGCTTTGTAAAAAATGATGTATTTATATATTTATTTTGCTTAGGATTAATAAGATGTGGATGGAGATACTGGGTGTTTTTTTACATCAATAACAAACAAAATAATCCTCAAGAAAGTGAAGGAAATTTTCTGATGAGTCCATGCAAGAGTTTTTCTTTTCTTATATTCTCGCAAGTTAGTGATTACGTGACACGACTTTCATCTATATGACCTCAGTTCTTCCAGAGGTTATTCATCAGGAACCAATAGCCAGCACTCCTTATGACATAATGATACACCCAGAATTAATCTTCAGGCTGTCAGTAATGCAGGCATTGTTATTGCCGTAAATGTGTATGGTATTCTTTATTTGAATAATGGCATACTTAGATAAGAACATTATGTTGCAATCCTAGAGGAAAGCAAGATAGGTATGTGGATTATTGTAATAGTCTTGATACTTCGGTAAGCTTCAATCATATACATAAAATAATTTGTGAAACAAGTATTGTCAAAAGGTTTCTAAACAATAAGGACATTTCTATTTGTTTGCTGATTTTGCTGGTTCTGGGGCTTGAACTCAGGGCCTTGTTGCTGTCCCTGAGCTTCTTTGGCTCAAGGCTAGCACTCTACCACTTGAGCCACAGTGTCACTGTCAGCATTTGCTGAGTAGTTTATTGGGGATAAGAGTCTCATGACTTTCCTACAATGGCTGACCACAAACCACAGCCATCAGATCTCAGACTCCTGAGTATCCAGGATTACAGGTGTGAGCCGCTGGCACCTGGCTAAACATTCCTTTTGAAAATAATAATGTCTTGTTATTTTGATGTGACTAATAACAAAAATAATGTCCATAATCAAGAAGAATTCAATCACTGTTCAATCACTACTCAATAATTTTATTCCTAGTCATTTATGAATTTCTAAAACATAAAACTCTTTCACATTTTAACTCTCTAATCAGGGCATAGATTCCTTCCCAGTAAATGCTCCTCTAACTAAATTTGACTATGAATAGTTCTTTCTTACAAGCTCAGTGGCCACTCTCTCTAGAGTGGACCTTTTGAAATTTATTCTTAATGTCCTTTCAGCTTGTTATATTCCTTAGCTGACTAATTAAAAAGGCAAAAGCATAGAAATGATGCTTTGATTTAAGAAGTAGGAAAGTAGAGATATACATATGTATCAAATTGTTTGTAAATTATGAAACTTGTAGTCTTGCTTCTTATGTAGCCTACAAACTAGTAATTAATTCTGTCATCCTCTTCTGTTAGGCATCAAGTCCACAGTCATCCAGCCCTTAGCATGAAAGAAGAGCTGACATGTCAGGTGCAATGTCTCTCATTATTCTATTATCCATTATTTAACAATCTTGTGTAATATTTATAAGTATGGAGAAAATAATATATGTTGTAAAATGTTTTGTGTTTTATCTCATCAGTATAAACAAGCCCCTAACTTTGTAGACCATGCAACTGAAACATAGAGCATAAGTGGCCAAAGGAAACAAAATTAAAATAATCAAATCTATCTGGCTACATTAAGTTGGCTCTTATTTCTCTTATTTTTACTTATATGTGCATATGCTTTGTCATTTTTTCTGTTTTTTCCTCCCTTTGAAAAGTTCAGAGTTGAGATGCTTACTCAGCACATCCCTCTGGATCAGTTCCACTCACTTTCTGTGTAGAAATGTTTACTCCATTAGTCAATTATGAAGATTGAAAATGGAGTAACGCTAAATATTCAATGAAAGCATCAAAAATCTCCTTCTAATAAGGGAGTAAAAATAAAGGCTTGAGTAAATGAAAATGATTTCAAACAGGATGAAGCCATGAGACCTATTGCATGGTTGCTCAGATGCTCTGTGAATAAGCTAAAGAACAATAACCAAACAACGTGAAGTGAAAAATCTAGATGATAGCCACAGAGAATCTCAATATGAAATGATGAAGTGGAGCTGTAGCTTGACAGGAAATAGCTAAAGACCATGCACTGGGGGAAACAGTGCTACTGTTTTTGACAATAGGCATTGATTATGCTATGACTAAATGGGAGTAAAAATTTACCATGATTAGGGATAATTAATGCAATTACTGCAATAATGAGCAGAACTTTGTTTTTAACAAAACACGCACTGGAGGAAACAACTGCTATGCATATGTTGAGTGTTTTAGCTGTATAATAATATTTTAATTGATTTTTATCTGTTTCATTCACTTAGTAATCAGTCCTCTGTTGCAAGAATTGTGCTAAGAGATGAGGATTCCAAACTAGCTTAGATAAACTATGCAGTACAGTTTCTGTTTCATACCTACATGTCTTCTTATCTTATAATTTTATTCTTTTCTTTTAGGATAGGTATTCAGTGCACCTATATATAAATTATAGGGAGCAACAGTTCTATTGAAACAAGTAGATATAAAATAAAGGAAGGGAAGAACTTGGTGGATGCTAGTGAAGAGCTGATGTAAGTCTGCTTGTCAGGACTGCATGACAGAGAGGAAACACACAAGGAAGCATTCTCTGATTACATGGCACCTAACTGAAGTCTTAGCAGTAGATTCAGATGTAGCTTGTTAGACAGAAGAGTTATCATCTTAGACAACATGGAGTGTCTACAGACAGGAAATTATAAGAATATATGCCACAATCAGCACATTTTAAGCAGAAAAAAATTTGAAGTCTCTACTAGTATTTGAGAAATAGTTGACACTAACTCAGGGACTGTATCTTAAAGAATTTTGGGGCCCTGTCTATGAGGTTTGAATTTTGTTAATAGACAGGATTTTATGTTATTTTGGTTCTTGGATTTTTTTCCCTCTCTCCTGTCCACTGTGTGTGTGTGTGTGTCTGTGTGTGTGTTTCTATACCTTTTGTCTTATATGTAAGTTTATCTTAGGTAGGATAAGAGAAAGCGCCAAAATAATGAGAAAAAAGGTGAACTACTTCTGTAGTGGTACTATGTTGAAAATTAACTATACAACTTAGGAGACGGGGTATGGAGGGGCGGGAGTAGAATACTAGGAGAAAATGACGGAAGAGGCAAAACAGTTGAAAAAGAACCGTGCTCATTACCTGACTTATGTAACTGTAAGCATTCTGTATATCATCTTTACAATAACAATAAAACATTCTTCAAGGTCAAGGACAGACTTCTATCTGACCTAAGAAGTCTTAGAGGATCATAAAAGAAGAGAGCCAAATCAAGGAAAGTATGCAGTGAAAGCAAAAGAACAAGTGATCATCAGTGTCAAATTAAACAAAGATAATCAATTTGAAGTATCTCAAGGACACCATGTAATTAGTAGGTCATTAGTGGTCTAACTGAGAACATTGATTGGATTACAGTGAGAGCAATAGATGGAATAGAGGGAACTGAAGAGCAAATTGGGATCATTAGAGAAAATGACTTCAAACCTGAGACTTAAGGGAAGTATAGAGGTATCTCACAAGGGTTGATCCGTTATTGTGACAGACTTTTTAATATCAAAAGACTTGAGCATGCTTATAGACTCAGGGGAAGGTGCCAGTGGAAAAACCGAGGAGCTGAAAATATAGTACACTGGAGGGATAATTTATCAAGCAAGGCAGTGAGAGAGATGGCATTTGAAGCAAAGTAGAATGATGTTTTGGGACAGAAAAGAGGATATAGTTTCCTCTGAGACTGAGATAAAAGGCAAAGACAGGTGCAAATATAGATAAGTATGTGAGAAGGGAGTTGATAGAATTTTCCCCTGGATAGATTCTCTTTTCTTCATGAAATAAGAGGTAAATGTTGCAGACATGGAGTGCTAAGAGTAAGCTTTGAACAAGGAGTTTGACAGTTGATGGTGAAAAGTTGGGTATGAGAGCACAAGTGAACACCAGCAAGAAAAGAGGCTTAAGGACAAGTGGAAAGATTATGGGGTAGCACTAGGACTCTGCTCAAAGTTGAAATGATTGAAAAATATGAGTCCGGCTGCCCCTCCATGTAGTTCAGAAATTTCTGAACTACATGGAATTAGCAAAAAGCCTAAATATGGACAGCAAAAAACTTAAATGTAGGTTCAGTGAAAGACTGACAGATCAGTAAAGAGCTTGCTAAAAGTATGGTTGATGAAAGGAAGACTGCAGATAGAAGGCATCAAAGTTAGTCAAAATTAGTAACTTTGAGTATTAAAAGCAAACCTATTAATACTAATAAAAAACACTGGATGCAAGCAACTACACATAAGAAATTAAGAGAACAATGTGATATTGGTTACGATGGACAGTAAGTGTTCAGTTAAGACAAGAGAGATGGCATGATTGGAATATATATGTGAGCATCTAGAACAGATTTAGAGTTAGCCATTGGAGGCAATATGCCCTCATTCCATTCATGCTGATGCTGGTACTGCAGAATGCACAGCTATCGTTTCAATCACATCTCAACAAACCCCAAAAGAGTCATCCCAAGTGGAGATGTGGAGCATTTCTTCATGTGTCCATTAGCCATTCTTCTTTCCTCTTTAGAGAAGTCTCTCTTTCCTGCTTTAGCCCATTCTTTTAATGGGATGGTTGTTTCCTTGAGGGTTTGTTTTTGAGAGATTCAATTTTTTTATTGTAATTAATAAAAGGGTTACATGATATTTGCCAGATAGAAGGTACATTAATTCACATATATTGATACCCATTCACATGTCTTGGTCCCCATTACCCTCCCCTCCACGCCCCCCCCCCGTCTTGGTTTTCCCCCCTTCCCTATCCAATTTCAAAGAACCAAATACAAATAAATCCAATATATCAGATAACAAAGTGAGATACTGTAACAATATGAGATAACCAAAGGACAGCAAAAGAGATGAGAGATAACATAGTACATTAAGGACAACAATCATTCATTATATGGCTTTTGTTTCAATATCCTGGAGGTCTTTTCAATTAGCTTCACACTATATGGCCTTATGTATCAAGGTATTGCTCTATTGCAGAATTCTGCTAGTAGAGCCCAAGGTTTCTATTGATTATGACAAATGAGGGAAACCATTGAGCCTAAGTTCCTTTGAGTCTGGCTTACTTCACTTAATATGATTTTTTCTAAGTCTTTCCATTTCCTAACAAATGGGGCGATGTTTTTTTCTGACAGCAGCATAGAATTCCATTGTGTACAAATACCACAACTTGTTGATCCACTCATCAACTGAGGGGCATCTACAACTCTAAGATTCCACCTCACTCCAGTTAGAATGGCCAGGATCAGGAAAACGAATAACAACAGATGCTGGAGCCGATGTGGCCAGGGGGGATCACTACTACACTGTTGGTGGGAGTGCAAACTCGTTCAACCACTATGGAAAGCAGTATGCAGTGCCTCAAAAGGCTAAACATAGAGCTCCCCTATGACCCAGCAATTCTGTTACTTGGCATTTACCCAACCATCCAGAAACTAGGGCATACTAAATCCACTACCACAACAATGTTCATTGCAGCATTATTCACCATAGCAAAAATATGGAACCAACCTAGAGATTCAATTTTTTTAACTGTAGGTATATTTTAGATGTGAGGCCCTTGTCTGTTCTATGGCTAGTGAAGATCATCTCCCACTCTGTGGGCTTTCTATTTATCTTGCTAGTTGTGTCCTATGCCATACAAAAACTCTGAAGTTTAAAACAGTCCCACTTGTCCAAACTTTCTTTAATTTGTCTTCATTAAGAAAGTTTCGACCTGTGACAAGGAGCCCTGGAGCATTTACTATTCCTTCCTGTAGAGTGTTCAGGATGTCTGTTTTTACTTCAAGGTTTTTCATCCCTTTGAAATTAATTCTAGTGCAGGGTGACATATAAGGATCCAACTTTAGTTTTCCACAGGTGCTTAGCCAATTCTTCCAGCACCATTTGTTGAAGAGGCTATCTTTCTTCCATCCTAATTTTTTGGCTCCATTAAAAAAAATAGGTGGCCATAGGTCTATAGGTTCATTTCTGGGTCTTCAGTTCTATGTCGCTGGTCCTCAGGCTTGTTCTTGTGTCAGTACTAAGCTGTTTTTTTTAATTACCATAGCTCTGTAATAGAGTGTGAAGTTTGTTATTGGTATTCCTCCAGCGCTGTTCCTTCTGCTAAGGATTATTTTTACTATTCGGGGGTCTTTTATTATTCCATATGAATTTTTGGATTGCTTCCTCTATTTCCTTAAAGAAGGACATTGGGATATTGATGGGTATTGAATTGAATTTGTAGAGAAACATTGGCAGGATGGCCATTTTCATGATGTTAAGCTTCCCAAACCAGGATCATGGTTCCCACTCTTTAGAACTATCTTTAATTTCCTTTTTCATACTTTTAAAGTCTTCATCATAAAGATCTGTTATTTCTTTAGTTAATTCCTGTTTTTAAGTTTTTTGAGACTATGGCAAAAGGAGTTGCATTCCTGATATCTGCCTCGCTCTTCTCATTGTCGGTATAGAGGAAATCCATTGACTTTTGAGGGTTAATTTTATACCCCACTACTTTGCCAAAGTTTTGAATTAGCTCACGTAACTTTGGATTGCAATCTATAGATCTATAGGGTTCTTTAAATACAGAAACATGTCATCTGCAAAGAGGGAAAGTTTTACTTCATCTTTTCCTTTTGGGCTCCCCTTTATGTTTGCTTCTTGCCTTATTGCTCTATGTAGGCATTCTAATACTATATTGAAGAAGAGTAGAGAGAGTGGCCACACTTGTCTCATTACTGAATTTAGAGGAAATGGCTTTAACATTTTGCCGTTAGGTATAATGCTAGCTGTAGGTTTGTATACACAGCCTTCATTATACTGTGAGAAATGGTTCATGGATTCCTAGTTTCTCCAGAGCTTTGAACATAAAGGGGTATTAGATTATGTAAATTAAAAGAAGTAATACTAAAACTAAAAAAACACTGAGATTGAAAAATAGGGGATTGAGTAATAAAAATATAATGTCAATTAAATGTCTACATAATGGAGGAGAAAGCCTACTAATCGCTATTGCTCAGTGTCTAGGAGTGAACAGAGCCACAATGAAGTAAAAAAGGGGAAAATGTATGGAGAAAAAATGGGCAAAAAGGAAAAAAATAAAAATGAAAACAATGAAAAAAGTAGTAAAATTTTAACAATTATAATTAGAAAGAAATTTCTTCAATTTATTTGGGGTAACTTGTGTCTCCCCTGTGTCTAGGAGCTGGTCACTTGATGGAGCCTCTGATTTCCTTATGATGAACAGTTTTCCTTTGGCTTAGCTGGTTTTCCCAATCAGTTTGTTTGAGTGGGCAGGAAAAGTTCTGCCTTACTGACTTGGGGTTTTTGTGATTGTCCTCCCAGGATAATTTACTGGTAGAATGATGTGCTTTGTGTGTGATGCAATAGAAGTTCACTGTTTTCTGTAGCTTGAATATGAGTGCAGTTGTATGCTATCTAGAATCAGTGGTGAGTTTCAGAGACTCTGACCCAGCTTGGAGCCAGTATTGTTTTTGCCAGCTCAGCTGAGTGGCTGAGGGGACAGCCTGCCTCTGGCTTTGTTTACTGGAGAGGAAAGCTGCGGGTCACCCTGGTAGGTATCTCTCCCACCAGGTCAGGGAACCACTCCCCAGGCTGAGCTGACCCTAGTCAGCTTCCTTTGCACTTTTGAAAAATGGCACTGCAGACACTGCTTCTCAGGCTCCTGTTATTTGCTAGCTGGTCTGGCAGGTTCTTTGCCAGTAGCCAAGATGGCAGTGTTTTCAGCTGGTGGGGAGGGGCTACCTTCCCAATGCTGTTGTGTGAGAAGGAGTGATACTGTCTTTTGTGAGCTACTCATGCTTCCCCTAGGTTTTCAGAGCCATCTGCATTCTGCCTTTGTCTATAACCCCCAGGTCAAAGATTTCCTCTGGTAGTCACCCAGCCTTGCACTGCAGGTGCCACCACCACTTCTGCCACCTGCTGGTGAAGGCTCAAAATTGTCTTCTGAAGCAGGCTTCCTGCCATTTCCCCTCTGGCCGAGATTTCTGTACTGTTCTGTACTATGGCTTACTTGGTGTGACTCTTTAGACTTGAACTCGCTAGAATGCTAAAACTGGTATCTTGTCAAGAGCTCAGATAGACTCAAACTAAACCTTCGCCATCTTCCTAGAATCCTCCTAAATAATATTTAACACTGTCTTATAAGTTATTTATTTCAAATAAAAATAACTGAAGATAAAATATAAGAATTTTTGCAGAAACAGACCAAAAATATGAAAAAAAATATATATTTTAATAATTTACAATAATGAATGCAGACAGTTTTATTTCTTCCTATATTGGCTATTTTAAGTTTAAAATACCTTTTATTTTTTCCTATAAATATATGTTTTAGCTTGGTCTTTTCTTTTTTTGCCAGTCCTGGGTTTGAACTCAAGGCCTGAGCACTGTCCTTGGACTTTCTCAAGGCTAGAGCTCTACCACTTGAGCCTCACCTCCACTTCCATCTTTTTTCTATGTATATGGTACCAAGGAATTATACCCAGGTCTTCCTGCATGCTGGGCAAGCACTCTACCACTAGGCCAAACTCCCAGCCCTAGCTTGATCTTTTTTTATGAGACTGACATTTTCTCAGTGATCTATATATTGATATAGATGATTCTTGAAACACTTAGATTTCACAATTTTTTGTGTGTATCTTGTTTTATTTTCTTTTAATTTTACTGTAAAGGTGATGTACAGAGGGCTCATAGTTACATAAGTAAGGTATGAGTACATTTCTTTCTGAGCAGTGTCAACCTTCCCTCATTTTCTCCCACTTTCCTCCCCAGACTCCTCCCCCCAAGGTTTAAAGTTTTCCAGTGAATATCAACATTGCACTGGTACACACTTTGCTCTACCATTTCTGATGCACATTTCACAATTTTTAAATCAGCCTTGTACACAATGTGTAACATTATCAAGTCTCAGACTCTGAGGATCCTTTTGAAGAAATGACCTATTGTCCTCATGTTGAACTATGTTTCTCTCTTTCATTTAAACATCTGTGACCATTTTCTGTTGTCAATTAGCATGCTGCTCTGACACATACTGGCCTTCTATGGGAGACAGAAAACTTCCAAAAGAAGACAATATAGCACCTGCAGATTAACTTTTTTCTATTAAAGAATTTCTTAAATGCTTATTAGAATACCAAATGAAGGAAGGGAATTGAAATTGGATGTCAACAAGGGCACACAACATCTGCTTGAAGAGAAGGTAATGAGGAGGGCCCGACTAATGTCTTCTCTTTAGAACATGAACTCGTTTAACTCACAGAGACTCAGCTGCATGCCTCAAGACTATTTCTACTGATTACTCTAAGCAATGGAGAATAAGTCCTGTTTCTGCTCGGAACATTCTTAGCAGTTCAGGCTTAAAGGCGTTAACTGACAAATGTAGGCCAGAATTTTGGAATCAATTAAAAGAGTATACCTTCTTTTTGACTCTCACTTTCTCATTCCAAAATTTGCATCTCTTTACCAATAAAGAAATCAATCATATTCACACCTCGGTAAATATGAACTATCACATACTTTCTTTACAAAATCTCTCCGAAATTTTAAACATAAGTCAGCTTAGTTGAATAAAATCTTCTCCCCCCCCCCAAAATAGACATCTATCTCATTCTTCTCAAAAGTACATAGAAGAGAAGCACTTTTAGCTATATGGGAGTAAGAAACCATGGTTCACTGCTGTATCATGACTGAAAAAAATGTCAAATAATTGTTCTCACAATTTTATACCATGTAGCTCTTGAACACAGTGCCAATAAGAGTTATAAACTAATAAACCTTTGTAATTCAAGCTTTAGTTTTCTGTAATTGCTTGAGACCTATATTTCAGGGAATCACAATCCACATGTGATATAATGATAATATTTTATTGATGGGAAAAGGTTCAATGTTCATGTATTCATTATCATTTTTAAAGAAAAACAAACTAAAAACTATAAAGAAAAGGACTCCATATAGTGGTCTTCAAGTTATAGTACTGAGTAGAAAAATAGCTACATATCATCAATACAAATAATTTTCAGAGCTCTAACAAGGCTGGGAGATATTTGAACTTCTTTGACCAAATTAGAGATTGTTTATCAAATTAAACCCCCCAAAGGTAGCAATTTAATAGATAGGCAAACTGACACTAAAGCTTAGATTGAGCCAAACAAAACAGGAAAGAATCAAGGGTCATCAGCTTCCTTCCTGACAAAACTGCCATGCTATTTGAATAAAGAGAATGCAATCTCACTTCTAAACAACATCCTATTAACAATGTCTTTTATGAATTACTAAACAAGGAACAAGTAAAACAAGCCTATAAATCAAGCTCTTGGGGGCTGAGATAAAAGGATCATGTGTTCAGGGATAACTTAGGCTACATTGAGGGTTTTAGCTCAAAGGCACTACACAAAATGAAAGAGGAAAAAAAAGCAGAAACATTTTAATACCAAGGAATGAAATTAATCAGCATAAACATAGACAACTCCAGAAATGATAGAGATGGAATTATTATAAATATGTTCAAGGATGTAAACAGCACAGGAGAACTGTAGACTTGGTAGGGGATAAGATTTTACAAATTACTTCTCAAAAATTTAGTGCAGAGTATAGAAAGTTGGTCTTGGAACAAATGCATTAAGTGAAATAAGTCAGTATTAAAAAGATTAGGACATATGTTTTTTCTTTCCTCTGTGGAAGTTAAATCTAAATTATTCCAGTGGTGTAACTCCTTTGAACAACTAATCTATAGTTCATTAAAATGAATCCCAGTTGAAACTTGGTGTCCCTGAGGAGGAATGAGATCAAAAGGAGGGGATAGACAAATGGAGAAAGGAAGCATGGACAAATACATCCTAATGTTTAATGCTAATATGTGAAAATGGAACTAGGAACATTGAGGTGGATGGTGTTGGAAGAGCTGGGAACAATTATGAAAGGGGTGGCATTCATCAAGCTTCATTGTACTTAGAAACTGACCTTTTGAATTGAAACCACCTTGTACAACTGAAAGTTTTAATGTTGTGCAATGAAGTTTCTGTCCCTCAAAAAAGCCCGTAGTAGAGCGTTAGTTGCTAGCTGAGGGACTTTGGGAAATTATTGGGAGGGTTCTGAGGGAATCTGATCTAACGGATGGAATACTTGAACAGAGTTATAATATGCTGACAATATTGAGAGACAGTAAACAGAGGCCTTCCCAGGAAAGATCCACCTTTCACTTGGCCCCTTCCCATTTCTATCTGCTCTTTCTGGCTCTCAGAGCATGAATAGTTTCCTCTGCCCAAGGCTCTCATGGCCCCGATATTGATTGAGATATTCTGTCTCACATATGGACCATAAAAACAGACATAATCATAGACCAAAACTTGAAGATAGACGGAAACCTATGAAACTCTAAGTCAAAATGAAGCATTTCCTCTTGGAATTGGTCACAGTGATGAAGACTGGTTAACATAGTTTAATACAAAACTCAAATTTAACATTACTGAGTAAAAGGTCAATGTGTTTTAAAATAGAGAGAAACCACTATGTGTGGGGTTACATGCTTCTAAGCTCATCTACTCAGGATACAGAGGCAAGAAGTTAAAGGTCAGCTGGGAAAAATTAGTGACATCTTATTAAAAAAAATTTTAAGTAAAAGACTGGTAGCTCAAGTGTAAGAGCCCTCATGCAGCATGCACTAGGCTTTGGGTTCAATTCCTAAAACTACAAGCCAAGAAAAGAAGAGAACAAAAGCAACTTGAAAACGTTAAAACATTGAGAAGTCCAGCTTGTGATCTTGGTTGGTTTCATGCTCTGTCCAAGAAAATAAATAAAACATTGAAACTAGTTTTTCTAGCTACACAGAAATAAGTACAGAGACTAGTAACTACTTATAAATTATTGAAACTTGGCTAGAGGTATATGGTTGTCATTTATTATTGTCTTATTTATGTATTTGGGATATCCATAACTGCTTAAATTTTAAAATATGTAAGAATAGAATTATAGCTCCTCCAAAAATTCTAGATTGTATGTAACCTTAGCCTAGCAATAAATAATAAAACAGATAATCATTGAAATCTAATCAAACTGGCACTTGAAGAATATCGTAGGAAGAGAAAAATACAATTCATAGCAGACTGGAATCTCACTTTGAGCTGTTAGAGAAAGTGAACACGGTATAATGGAAGAAACTAAGAACAAAGAAC
Source organism: Megascapheus bottae (assembly GCF_031878675.1). NCBI lineage: Eukaryota > Metazoa > Chordata > Mammalia > Rodentia > Geomyidae > Megascapheus > Megascapheus bottae. The sequence continues at coordinate 96,084,870 of NC_143509.1, forward strand.
ATAAGGTTCCAAAAAGAGCAGAGCTGGAGATTCGGAAGAATAATAAACACATTGGAGATTCTTATAGGCCACATAACTCGACACAGACCATATTTCTCCTTGAAATATTTGTTAACATCTGAAGTTGCTGTGAAGAGATTCTCAGAAATCAAAAGAAAGTGTTTGGAAAGTATAAAAATGAATATCTCAAGATTCTTAGCCAACCACTACCATAAAATGGGCTATCATATATACCAAAAAGCAAGACAGAGCCAGGAGTTTGGCCTAGTGATAGAGTGCTTACCTAGCATGCACAAAGACCCGGGTATGATTCCGTGGTACCACATACATAGAAAAAAGCCAGAAGTGGTACTGAGGCTCAAGTGGTAGAGCTCTACCCTTGAGAAAGTCCAAGGACAGGGCTCAAGCCCTGAGCTCAAGCCCAGGACTGGCAAAAAATACAGCAAGACAAAAGAGATTTGCAAAAAATGATATAAGGGCAGAATATTATTTTGTTTAGCAGCAAATGATTGTAGAAAAACTGAAGAAGAAAAAAACAATGTTAATAGGTAACCATGCTTGTATTTTATTAATTACATGGGTCAACCATACCCAATTACATGTGCCCAAACAAAATTGTCACTGAGTCAGGATGCCTACAATTGAGACCACGAGCTTTTAGGAGACAAGTATTTCTCTAGTCTATGACCTTTGTTGATCAATATATGTGAGATGCTTGAGAGAACTGCAAAGCAATGAGAGCTTTTCATTCTAAATACACAGGAGATGCAATACAAGAAGAAATTAGAGAGGGATAAGCCAAGTTGCTGCCAACAAACAAGTCAAGGTGTCCTCGAGACACAATGGAAGACTTCAGGCTCAAAGGATAAAATTGGGTTTGATTGGAGGATCCAAGGCCTGTGGAGCCCTGGTATTGAGTTTTGGTGTATGTTATAATAGAGACCCACACAGAGTCTCCTAGGATGCTAAGATTTTGTTTAGGTCAAATCTTAACCAATCTAACAGAGGGAAGTATCTTCCGGGGTTGGGGACCAAGGAATTGTATGATAGAAGAAGGGGTAACACTATTAAAAGTGATGACACTGGGGCCGGGAGTTTGGCCTAGTGGTTAAAGTGCTTGCCTAGCATGCATGAAGACCTGGGTTCAATTCCGTGGTCCCACATACATAGAAAAAAGCCGGAAGTGGTGCTGAGGCTCAAGTGGTAGAGCTCTAGCCTTGAGAAAGTCCAAGGCCAGTGCTCAGGCCCTGAGCTCAAGCCCAGGACTGGCAAAAAAAAAAAAAAAGTGATGACACTGATCCAGTTATATTAAATTCCTAAGTGCTTTGTTAAATGATAACTCCTTTGTACAGCTAAAGATAATAAAGAATCTTTATGGTTACTCAGCCTTTTGTTATATGATGCACAAAGTTTTTTTTCAGAGAACATTCAGATTGTTAGAATGTTGCCAAACATGTTTGCCTGTTGTTTCTTCATGAATAGTTTTGAGTTACATAATTTTAGTATATCACTAGAGTTGTGTTGAGTTTTTCTTAGTGCATTATATAATGAAGACAATGGCAGTAGTTTCTTCCAAATTGATAATGCTAAACTTAGTACATTGGTCTTCACTATAAAGTCACTACTTTCCACAATTGCAGGGAGATTCTTTGAGAGGAGGTTGTTTTGTAGCTTATCAAATATATCTGTTGGTGTAGACACACTAATATCTTTTCCATGATTCCTACTATGCTTAGATTTTTATTTTACTGTTTAAAAAGAACTTTTCATTCACTCACACTTATTGATGTATTTCCTTATTCCCTTTATACTTCCTTTATTCCAACAGTCAAAACTCCAGTTGGATACTATTGGCTCATTTCTAAAATTCTATCTACTCAAAATGCTGACTCTAGGAGACTCCACCTTCAAAATAACAAAGGAGTCAGAGTGGAAGCATGGTTCAAATGGTAGAACACCAGACTTGCAATCAAAGCTGAGCAGGCATGAGAGGTCCTAAATTCAAACCTTGATAACACAAACATGCGTGCGCGCGCGCACACACACACACACATACACACACACACACACACACACACACACACACACACGCAGAAAACAGACATGCATGTACAAAACCCAAGGATGATTGTTAGCATGTACTTATCATCCCCGATTTGAGGGAGATTATTTCAAACATTTTGTTGTGTTTTTGGTTTGTTTTGTTTTTTTTTAATTAGTTTTTACTAGTTGTTCAAAGAGGTTTCAATTATACATACCAATTTATGTGTACAATACATGAAAGCTTTTTGAGGTTTTCTATCTTCCTTGACTACTTTCTAACAGTGTTCTATCTGCTGTATATTGCCCTTATTTAGTGCTGACATCAAGAACAATCTGAAGCAAAATAAACATTTCTCAAAGCCATTTAAATTTTGATATAATTATATATAGTCTTATTTAAAAAGGCAAATGCATATTTACTTGGGGATATACTTTAACATAGTCAATCTTTGAACTGAGAAGATGTATGCCTTTTGCATGCTATCACTAATTCTTAGTAAAATAGTATCAAATTATTGATGGATGGACAGATTTCTTGAATCTTCACAGTTTAAATTCAGGGTAATGCCATTTCTTAATTCTTTACTGAAAAAATGTACTTGTCAGAGTTCACCTATTAATAATGCTTCTGTCAAGAGAAACACAGACCAGTACTATATAAAAATAATGTATTTATATGTTTTATTTACCAAGAGTACCCACAATAGCACATACATGAAATGAAAAGTTTTCAATGACTAGAACATATCCACTCTCACTATATTTCAATTATAATGCGAACTGTTCTTATTTGAACTTGTTATCAAAACTGAAATCAACATTGCTGTCCTACTATCTTAGAGAGGAAGATATTTGCCAAGTTAACTTGGGGGCTTTAATCTTATCACAGATGAAAAATCTCCTAACTCTCTTCTGTTTGGTTCTGGACTTTTACCAAGTATTAAAAACTATCAAATGAGGGGTGTTAATTGTAGAAGATCAAGAGAAAAAATAATTATTTGTCATTAAGAGCAAGTCAAGTCAAAATACTGGAAGTGTGCCAAATTGACATGATAACTTCTTTGGAAACTGTAAACAGGAAACATGGTATGATTGATAGCTTTCTGTGCATGACTGTACAACCTCTTTAAAGGCTGTTGTGATTTCTTAAAGCCAGCTTCTTGAGTGCCTTTAGGCATCTTTTTAACAGCACATTTATTATTATATTAGTCATAAATTAGTCAATGGCAGGCATTCAAATTTTGAGTCCCACCCACACTGAGGACATATAAAAAGCCCACTGAGCAGACAGAAGTCACTACTCACTCACCTCCTCTACCCAAGGACACTCCAACACCAACACCATGTGTGGCAGCTACTACGGAAACTACTATGGTGGCCGCGGCTACGGCTGCTGTGGCTATGGAGGCCTGGGCTATGGCTATGGAGGCCTGGGCTATGGCTATGGAGGCCTGGGCTATGGCTATGGCTCCCGCTATGGCTGTGGCTACAACAGACTGGGCTGTGGCTATGGCTGTGGCTATGGCTATGGCTCCCGTTCTCTCTGTGGCTGTGGCTATGGCTATGGCTCTGGCTATGGATCTGGCTTTGGCTACTACTATTGAAGACGACACCATGGGAGACCCTCATTCTCTCCAGCCATGACATCAAGACTCACCAATTCTGTCCCGGTATGCTCTGAGCCTCACACTTGGATAATGGTGATCCTGCAGTAGAAGTCTATTCTGGTCTGCTGGTGACCTACATGGAAACTACCAACCCCTGACCATTTACTTAAAAAAGGGGAAGAGGTGAAATACACCTTACACCTGCCTTTTCTACTCCCATCAGAGCCTTGCTATTAAAACCCAAACCTTGATGACTTTCATGGTAGAATATGTTTCTCTGGTGATTTAATAAAATTCATTGTTAAATGCAACACTCGTTATTTCAATCATTTGATTTCCAAAGTGCCTTACGCTTTTTAGATTCATTTTATATGAAGGATAATGCTTCCCTTTTTACATCAACTTCTTCACAATATACATGCCATAAAAAAATCACAGTGCTTTTTGTATACATCATTTCTGTAAATCCTGTTTTCTTCACTAATCAAGAAATATATGCCAGGCTGAATAACTCACCATTAAATACAGTATTATATACAAATTTGGAGAAAGATTGAATAGCACATCTAAGTAAAATAATTGCCACAATTCCTGTATGACTGATATCTCAACCTAAGTGTTACAATGGCATCCTTTGTTCTGACTAATATTTGCATAAAAAGTTTTAACTGAAGAAAAAATACTCCTTCGGGAAAGTATTTAACAGTGTTTAGATAATGAAGTAATAGTAGATTATACTACTTAATAGTACATAGCAGATAGCACTACATAATAGTAGATTAAATCTACCTTTGGGACCACAATAATTGAATAAAATAACATTTTATGTTTAGTGTAAAAGTTTCATGATCACACAGTGAAGTAGTCCTGTTGTTGATCATACCTGTGGTGTAATTCAACACACACACCATACATGCAAACACATGCACACATGTATGCACACATGCACACAAAACCTGCAATATGTGCTATTCTTTATGTGTTAGAGGCAAGTCTGAAGACTTTTCCATCCTTCAGAGGAGGGGATCATTTTAGAGTATTTATCACCAACAGGCATGAATCATGGATGCACTGTAATTGTCTACCCATCTTAACAGGAATACTTGTATTATCTTAGAACAAGAATTAGAAAGTTTTCCTTCATGTGTAATGCTCTGGAAAAATTGAAAAATTTGGGGTTCTTTGATACTTGAATATTTTGTAGAATTTTCTTGAAAATTCTCTAGATAAGAGACTTTCGTGTAGGTTGTTGCTTTAGTTATTTTCTCTGATTCCTTTAAGAAATTTCTCTCTTTACAGTTTGTAAGTCTATCATAGCAACTTGGGAAATTATATTCCTCTAGAAAAATTAACCATTATATCTATACTTTATATTCATTAAGTTATAAAAATCTTTATAAATTTTTATGTATCTTTCAATTGTTGCTTTTGTTAGCCATTTTTGCTTAATGGCAATAGGATACCATTTGTATTAGTAATATTTCTACTTTAAAATATATTTTCTGTGCTTGAATATATGATCAATTTTTGCATAAGTTTTCTGAAACCTTGGAGAAAGTTTTTTCTACAGTTGAAATGGAGGTAAATGTATATGTATCAACATTAATTATACATATTAACTTAATGTTTTCTGATTCACCAGGGTTTTGATTCAATAAATTAAACTAAACCATTAGCATACAATGATTGCATTGTCATATTGAGTCATACTTTTATACTTTAATAAAACAAAAAGGTTTGGGAAATTTTGTCCAATATTTGTCTTTGCATTGTATATATCAGTTTTACTGTCCTTATTCCAATCTTTTCTCATTTCATATTGCTTAACTGATTTGTTCCTTTAATGTATATTCCTTAATTCTCACTGTTTTCTGAATAACAAATTATTTATATATTTTCCTCATTAAATCTCTCTTTTCCTACCTGTTTTTAATAGGATTATGACTGTTTATGTTGATCATCCCACTTTACCTGTTAGCAAACAATATTTGCTGAATTTTAAAAAACCATTCCTTGAATGGAAGAGTAACCTTCAGTAGTTTTCTTGATATGTGCCTACTGGTACAGATACATTTAATTTCTTGCATCTTGAAATAGTTTAACTCATTGCTATATTAAAGATTATTTATTATCAGAAATACTTTTCTACTTTTTCTTTGACATATTGAAAACACGTGCTATGGCTGACTGTGGCAGTCTATATCTGAAATCTCAGCTTCATGAGGGTAAGAACTAGAGGGAAAAAACAGACAAAATATTATTTTGGTCAGATTCAAAGAATATTCATCTATATTCCTATGATATATGTACTCAATCATAGGTTAAAGGCATGCTAAATTCTAACATCTATCACTAAAATTTTAGTGAGTGGTTGGCTTATATTCTGGACATTGTTATTATTTCATAATATTAAAAAGAATTAATGCATATTTTGTAAGCAGATTTAATGAACATTATCCAGACTACCCAGATTAAAGCTAACATTTGTACCATATACTGCTGATTTTATTCTGCCTAAGCCACTGCCTTTTATGAAAGACAATAAGTCTATTTTCAAAGACAAGCAGACATTTGATTCCTGAAATTACCAATTTTTTATGACAAAGATGAAAATGTCAGACAAAACAATCATGTATACCCTATGCTGTCAAGAACATGTCTGCAAGTGAACTGAAACAGCAATAGGATATAATTTAGGGTAGAAATCTCTACAGGAGGAAATTACATCTATACAGAAAAAATAGATAATATCAAACTAAAATACATTCAAATGTCAAATAACAAAAAATTCAAAAATGTTATAAATAAGAAGTAGGAAGTAGAAGTAGAAAAGACATACTGTTTTACCATTGTTATTGGGCAAATATTTCATATGTCAAAGATAAGATTTTCATTAGATCAAGGTAGACCACAGTCTTAAAAAATATTGGAGGAATTTTGGTCAGGATCAACACAACCACCAAAGAATAAAAATGTATACAATATCATACTCATAAGTATACACAATTTTTCAAAAAGCATGCAGAAAAATGTAGTAGATATGTAAAAGAGATTACTTTCAGTAAAATATGAATTTAGTAAGCTTCCTTGGTAAAACTGGCTAAGTACTTTATACTCAATCACAAATTAGTAACACAACATCAAAGAAATATTTCTTTCAATTGGTCATTTAGTAAAAAAAAAAAAAAAAAAAAAAAAAAGGCCTGATGATGTTTGATAGTCTAAGAGGGCTCCATTGCCATTGTCTGAGCCAACAACAACATTGTTGGAGGAAAACATAGTGACACATAGGAAAATGATACTAGACTATGACTTTTCAAAGGAAGCCAGAGACCAACATCTTGTCTACACAGGCAGAAAACGGGCATATGCACAGCCACAATAGCTAAAGCCATAGCCATAACCCAGTTCTCCACTGTGGTTGGTATAGACAATCAGAGGTCAACAGTGGAAAGGTCAGGTATACTCCAGGGCCAGATTTAGGATTTTAAGTGCACAATCTACACAGGGATTTATATGCCAACTGAATAATATATGGGGCAAACTACAAACAGTATTCACAGAGAGCATGGCATTTACAGTAATTCTCGAGTAATTGGCATTGAAGCTATTTAAAATACTTCTCACAGTCAACATATCTAAGACAGTCCTGTCATGTGTCAAGACTACAATATAATAGTAGTTTTAATGAGAGATTCTCCTATTTTACTGACTCATTTATTCTCAATGCCAATCGTAAATAATGTTGCTGTGAACCATAATGATATATAGCTAGTATGGGCTTCACTTTAGAATATTTTCCTTGAATAATATCTTCCTTTCAGTCTTCACATTTGCAGTCTTTGATGATAACAAAACCTGATTTCCAAAGAGCAGGGCAGCATGGATAGAAATCTTCTGGCCAAAAAGCAAATGGGACAAGGTTGTTTTGTAAACTGCGAAGTGATAAATTGTTTTGCTATTTTCTCATGTAGAACTCTGTATTCATTCTAATTTTTCCTTCACATAGAGTTGCATTTACAATATTACAGATGATTCAAAGCAGTTGTAGAGTCCATTATGAAGCTTAAAGCCATGGACCATAGAGATTTTAAAAGGAAGAGGTTTTCTTATAGAAACCTGCATTTGGATAACATTCAAATGGTTTCTGATATACAGTTAGCATAAGGACACAGGCATATTACTTTATATTACTTCCAGAGAATATGTTTTCTTTCTCAAAATATTTAGCCATAAAATGACATTTTGTAAGGTATTTTACTCTTAAAAATTGTCATTACCACTGGAATTTTTTAAGAAGCTGAAAATGAGTCTCCAGTTAGAGATAATAAAGAGATGTAATAAACAAATGCCCTGTGGATGTTTAGATTGGGACATCGAATGTACAAAAATACACTGTTTAAAAATACTGAAATCAAAAATGAAATTCATACTTCAGTAAAGAACTTTATAAAGGCTAGTAAGTGCTATACTTTCTTGAGTATGAAAGATATGAGAAGGTAATTTCATGAAAGGTGTACAGAATATTTTACCTTCTTTTCACCTCCTTTTAAGTCTCAAATTGCTTCCAAATAAAATTTGGAACCCAAAAGCAATGACTCATGACTGCAATCCTAACATCCAGAGAATATGAGGTCTGAAGGATTTTGGTTCAAAGCCAGCCTTGGCAAAAATGTCTGTAAAACTCTGTCATCAAAACCACCCAGCCAAAAGCAGGTCTGAAGGCAACATTCATGTGGTAGAACAACAGCCATGAGAAAACAAGGTGAGCAAGAGGGCAAAGCTCTGAGTTCAAGTTCCAAACCAAGCATAAGTTAATAATAAAGTTGAGAAGATAATTCCAAGTGCTACTACCTGCTTTTATTAACTTGGCCAATCATTCTTTTTCCCATATCAAAATTAACCAGTTGTTTATTGGGTTTACTGTGATAAGGTGCTACACAGGCGGTGAAGAGGGTAGACAAGCCACCAATGTCATAGAGGTGATATATGTCAAGGTGAGCCATAGTTGATTTATAGAGCACTTCAAAGTAGGTAGTCAACAAATGTCTGAGAGAAATAGGAGGAAGAGGACGATTTTGCCATTCCTGCTGCTACTGTCAAAAAGAAGCAATTTACAGAGGCTTTAAATGAGAAACAAAGCTGGTGAGTCTGAAGGACATCAAGTGTATTATCACTGAAGGATAAAGAAAGGTAGAGTGCTATCAAATACACTCAGAGATAAAATCCAGGATAAGACATGGTAGACCACACAAGTCATGGTTTCTAAGCGTCACAATGCCAGACATGCAAATACAAATATAGGAATTGCAGAGAAGTTGGTTTTAGAAAAATAATTCCTATAAGCATTTATAAATTTATATTTCAGTTGGTCAATAGTCTCAATATCATTCCTCTTAAATTCATGCTAAACGGGGTGTCTAGTCTAGCAAACAAGAAATATTCATTTATAAAGTTTGCTTTAAAGAATGGCCAGATCTGATATGCATCCTTCCTAACTTCCTATGTTTTTTAATTACAAGGGAATATATTTTGAAATATGAATAATCATGAGCTGTAGTTTCTTCATGGTCATTTTTGATGGCAGTCAACTATGCAAGAAGATGTCAAGCAGTCACTTGGAGATATGTACCTGTAAATTAGAATTGGGAATGTGGTATGAGATTAACCCAGAGTACATATCTATCCCACAACAGACAGGTTAGATAGAGGATATGCAAAAGTTAGGATATGCCTGTATATCTTTAAAATGGGGGAAAATATCTAAAGAAGAAGATGTTGGACAGAAGCAGCCTACTGAAATTGCAATTAAACCAGTATGTGTGATAGGATGAAAGAAAAGGGTAGGTACTCTTGGAAAGAAAGATGGTTAAATCTGAACATACTGAAGCTATTTTGGCCTCAGTAAAATTAAAAGGGCTTGAACGCTAGCATTGGCTTCATTGAGGTTTGTATGATACGTGTGGGAAAAATTTCAGTAAAATGGATACCAAAAACCAAAAAAGGTAGGAACAGAAAAAAATGTACAAAGGCACTGAGTCCGAGAACTTAATTTCTTTTTGCCTTTTTATGCAATAGACTTAAAAACTTGATGGAGACCAGAAAATCCCAGCAGGAAAAAAAAAAGAAATCTCATTAGGCTAAAAGTTTGATTTCCATTAAAGACATAGATTTTCAAAATTAATTTTTTATGTGAAAATATTCTATTAACAGAATTTTTAACTTTTTGGTATGCTTATCAAGGTAAATGTATTGAATGTGAGAATATAATAATCTCATTCTCAATTCCTTATAGACATGAAATTACATTTTTCAACTAAAGCATGAAAGTACTCCCACTATCTTTTGCCTCTTATGTGAATAATTACCACAGTAAGTTGAATTAAAAAGTAAAAATTATATGATTTGGTAAGAGAAGACAGAATCTCTGCTAAGACAGAATATTATGCTAAGATATATGGATAAAGAAGGTTCTATACATAAACAAACATAAATATATGGCAAGGTCATTGAGTAGTTACATAGAATATAAATCAAGTAGTCTGATGAATATTAACTAAGCACTCTATATTCATCTTGGAAAAGCTGGATTCCAGGGAATAAGTTCAGCAATTTAACAGAAATTCTACTGTAATTCAATAGAAGTTAAACCTAAATTAGTATAAGAACCATTGGCATAAGTAGAAAATTCTAAAGCATTTTGCTCAGCTTGGTTTTCCAGAAATGTTAATTAGTTGTTTTATTATACACATAATAAAAGATATATCTGCATTCATGATAGAAATGAATTAAAATCACATAAGAAAATTAATTTGCATGGAATAAGGAAAAAACTTCTGAGTCAAAAATGAAAATTTAGTTTGGGGGTGGTTTTTTTGTGGGGTTGAAATCCTTTTCAAAAGCAATGAAACTATAGAGGCATAAAAATGTAAGACTGTGAAAAAGCATGTATTCTTTAATTGTATTGAGTAGGATTTAGGAGCTTAAAATTCGTGTGTTCATATAGACACAAGTTATTTGTGCTCCTCCCTATGAAACCCTAATTGCATGAATTCACATGATAAAGTAAGCAAAACAAGACTCTCTAATACCTGTGAGACTTGAGCTTATGGGTACAACAAAATAATTAGATTACTCATAGAATTACCCAATGGCATTGGCACCTGTTGTGGGTTCCACCCACACTGAGGACCTATAAAAGGCCCTCTGCAGAAAGGACTGTCCAGACTCAAGTCACTACTCTCCTCCTCTACCCAAGGACACTCCAACACCAACACCATGTGTGGCAGCTACTACGGAAACTACTATGGTGGCCGCGGCTATGGCTGCTGTGGCTATGGAGGCCTGGGCTATGGCTATGGAGGCCTGGGCTATGGCTATGGAGGCCTGGGCTATGGCTATGGCTCCCGCTATGGCTGTGGCTACAACAGACTGGGCTGTGGCTATGGCTATGGCTCTCGTTCTCTCTGTGGCTGTGGCTATGGCTATGGCTCTGGCTATGGATCTGGCTTTGGCTACTACTATTGAAGAGACACCATGGGAGACCCTCATTCTCTCCAGCCATGACATCAAGACTCGCCAGCATTCTCTCGCAGCATTCTCTGAGGCTCATACTTGGCTAATTCTGACCTTACATCACAGGATTCTGCTGCCGTTTTAATGACTTCTACCCTTGTGATGCCTACTAAATCTGAAGTTCAGGATTCATTCTTCTGTGAGCTTAATTCACAAAAAGTTGAAAACTGAAATTCATCTAGTAAATTTCTACATTATCTTTCCCTGGGATGATGCTTTCAGGCATCCTGTCTTTTGATGTTTAGGGCAGAAAATTTTCTGAAATTTTTCAATAAAATCATTTAATCTGGAATAACAAATATGGTTTTGTTTTATTTAAAAGAAAATATCTGTTATCATCCTGTTTGAGTTAACAAATTTTAATACTATAATTATATTTATAAATAATATATAATTATAAAATATAAAAATAGATTTATATTATAATCGATTATAATATATAATGTAATATATTGGTATATATTTATAAATATATACTACATTTACATATACTATATAAGTATATTCATAAAGTTAATACTCAATATAAATATATGTTATGGATATATTTTTCTGCCTTAAAAATGAACTTAACACCCAGATGCCAGTGTCTGATTCCTATAAATTGTGAACCTATAACAGATGGAAGTTTAAGGCTGGGCTTTGTAGACTAGTACAGCAGACTCCATCTCCACAATAAGCAACAAAAAGCTGGTAGCTCAAGTGATAGAAGTCTATCTTTGACCAATTACAAGGCTTTGAGTTCAAATGCTAGTACAGAGTACAAACAAGAGCAACAACAAAATAGTCAAGGAATGAATATGGAAAAAAAATTCTATTTTATGTAATCCTTGACATGTCTCAGTAAAAGTAATAGTTTTGTACCACCAAATAACTACTTTGGTGAAGCAGAAATCATGTGTCTTGATGGGCTGTTTTTGTTAACGATAAGAGAAATAATACTAGTCAGTTTGGCTTACCAATTTTTGAAAGTTCTATATATTCTAAGCATTATTTTAACAAAACCATTATCTATACAAAATCCTTTCAAAAGAATGGATGTCAATAATGATTTCTAATTTCATTCTCAGTTCAGGACATATTGAAACAAAAACTATTTGTTATATTGTCTCTGAACAAATGATAAAGAATTTAATTGTTGAATTTAGTTGGCTAGAAGTGTTGCATATATGGTCATCAAAGAATAGGTCTATAGTTCTTTCTCTTTATGAGTCCTATCTGGTTTCGGTATGAGCATATGCGGGATTCATAGAATGAAATGGGTAATGATCCTTCCTTTCATGTTTATTTTTTCATATATTTTTATTGTAATTAATACAAAGGTTATATTATATTCATCAAATAGAAGGTGCATTAGTTCACAAACATTGATATCCTTTCTTATGTCTTGTTCCCCATTTCCCTCCCCCCACCCTCACCCTCATCTTGTTTTCCCTCTTACCTATCCTATTTCAAATAACCAAATAAACATATATATAATATATCAGATTATATTTCTTTGAAGAGTTTGAGAAGTATTGGTATTAGTTCTCTGAAGTTCTTCTAGAATTTGACTCTCAATCCCTCAGATCCTGGACTCAGAGAGGTATTTTATTGCTCTTTCATTTTCATTGATTTTTTAATGTAACTATTTGATTGGTTTATATGTTCTTTTTCTTTGTGGGTCATGAGGTTTGAAGTTGACATGATCGCTGTCCCTGAGCCCCTCAGCTCAAGGCTACCGCCCTACCCTTGAGCCAATCTCCACTTCCCATTTTCTAGAGGTTAATTGGAGATAAGAGTCTCAGGTGCTTTTCTACCTGGGCTGTTTTTGAACCTTGATCCTCAGATTTCAGCCTCCTGAGTAGCTAGGATAAAGCCACCTTGCTCAGCTAGGTTGATACATTCTTATTCAGTTTAGGAAAATTGATGGTCCCTAGGAATGCAGGCATTTTAACAGATTCTCATAAGTAAATACATTGGGTGGTATGCATGTATATATAAAAATATTATCTAAAATACAGTAGATTCAAGATAGATTGAAAATAGTGTAATTCCTTTAGGCAGCAAAAATCAAAGTTCAGTCAACTGAAACATCAGGAAGTGAGTATTCAAAAGGGGTGGGTTGTTGTTACAAGAAAAGGGGTAGACAAATGAAAAGGGGAGAAGGGAAAGGCAGACAATAATCCAACGCATATTTTACAATTTTGAGAAGAATGTGGGAAAGGGTATGCAGGGGAATTAGTGTGAGAAGATTGAAAGAAATCACATTGATCAATATATATAGTAGTCATAAAAGCACTTTCAATGGCAGCTCCTTTGTGCAACTATTTAAAGATAACAATTAGCCGGGAGCTTGGCCTAGTGGTTAAAGTGCTTGCCTAGCATGCACGAAGACCCGGGTTCGATTCCTTGGTACCACATACATAGAAAAAAGCCGGAAGTGGTGCTGAGGCTCAAGTGGTAGAGTTCTAGCCTTGAGAAAGTCCAAGGACAATGCTCAGGCCCTGACCTCAAGCCCAAGACTGGCAAAAAAATAAAAATAAAAATAACAATTATTACAAAATGCAAATTTAGTAAATATTCATGAAAAAAGAAATTTAAACTTTGCCTTTACTTAACTTTGATATGCCTTAAACTCACCTATTTTTTTTTGCTTGAACTTAGGGCCTGGGTACTATCCTTGGGCTTTCTCATGGCTAATACTCTACCACTTAAACGACAGCACTACTTCTTGCATTTTCTGTATAGGTGGTACTGAGGAATTGAACCAAGGGTTTGTTAATGCTGGATGAGCACTCTATCACAAGGCCACGCTTCTGGAGCCAAAACTGATTTTTTTAAGGTGGCATATTTTATAAAATCCCTAAGATATTGAAGTTGAAGTCATATGATTGTGTTCTATATTATTTAGTCTTAAATTTTAAAAGTTGAATAGGTGTCATTAGAATATATAGAGTAGATCTGAAAGTTCTAAGATTCACAGCACTGGGGTTTCAAAAGGAGAGTGGGAGCATTAACTGATAGGCAAATCTATTTAAGGGAATAATCACTTAAATCTTCTAAATTTGCTAGAAGAAATCTATAAAATGAAAAAGTTGTGAATCCAGTAGAACACCACATGAAGGAAATCATATCTACTTCCATTACAGTCAAGTTTCTGATAACCAAACCAAACCAAACCAAACAAGTATGAAAAAAAACTCACATAATTGAAAGCAGCTAATGAAAAGCAACATGTTACCTACAAAGATAAACAAATTATTTTTGGCTTTCTCATGAGAAACTACCAAGAACAAAAGGGAAATGAAAAAGTCTAAAGTATTCTATATCCGGCAATAATATACCTCCTACAAAAGTGAAATAAAATATTTCTATGGTAAAGGATGACTTAAGAGAGCATGCATCCTCAAAAACTGCCTTAAAAGAAATGGTAAACCAACAGCCACTTGTGGCTGCCAGGATCTTACTACTCCAAGAAAACCTGCCAACCCCAGACAAACTCACCAGGAACATCATGGAGCTGCTAATGCCATCTCTTGTCCCCATTTTGGATAGCTGTTCAGACTGAGACCACAGGATCCCCCAATGAGAGCTCACCCAGTGCACACCAGTCAACAAGAGGCCTGTACCTGTAAAGGAAAACCAAACAAAATAATCACGGATTTCTCAGCAGAGACCAAGCAAGCATGAGGGGTTTGGAAAGATGTAGGCCATGCTCTAAAGACAAATAACTACCAATCAAGAATACTGTAACCAGCTAAGCTCTCTTTCCTAATTGAGGGAAAAATAAAAACTAAAGAAGTGGAAATAAAAATTAAAGAAGTGGAAAAACCTCCCCTACTTCTGGATTGAAGAATTAACATCGTGAAATGGCAATCCTGCCAAAGGCTATCTACAAATTCAATGCAGTACCAGCAATATCCCATTGTCATTCTTTAACAAAATAGAGGAAGCAATACAAAATTCATATGGAATAATTAAAGACTCCATACAGCAAAAACAACCATTAATGAAAGAACAATGCTGGAGGAATATCAATACCAAACATCAAACTCTACTACAAAGCTATAGTAATAAAAAAAATCGGCTTAGTATTGGCATAAGAACAGATCTGAGGATCAATGAAATAGCACTGAAGACCCAGACCTATGACAGCTAATAAGGAAGCCAACAAAATTGGGTTGAAAGAAAAACAACCTCTTCAGCAAATGGTGCTGGCAGAATTAGTTAACCACTTGTAGAAAACTGAAACCGGATCCTTATTTGTCACCCTGACCCAAGATCAGCTCCACATGGATTAAAGACCTTGGGGTAAAAGCAAATACCCTGAAAACTTTACAGAAAGGAATAGGAGATACAGTAGGGCTCCTTAACATAGGTTGAAACTTTCTTAATAAAGGCCTGGAAGCTCAAATCAAAGAAAAGCTGGACAAATGGGACTGAATTAAATTACAAAAGTTTTTTGTGGCAAAAGGATATAGCTAGCAAGATAAATAGAAAACCCACAGATTGGAAGACCTTCACTAGCCATACAACAGACAAAGGCCTCATATCTAAAATATACCTACAGCTCAAGAGACTAAATCTCTTTAAAACTAATTCAAAAGAAACAACCATCTCTGAAGTCTGAAATAAGAATGACCAATAGAAATGCTCCAAGAAATGCTGGACATCACTGGCCATACAAGAAATGCAAATCAAAACAACTTTTAGATTCCACCTCCAGTTAGAATGGCCATGATCAAGAAAGCTAATAGTAACTGCTGCTGGTGGAGATGTTGCCAGAAGGCAATGCTACTACACTGTTGGTGGGAGTGTAAAATTGTTCAACCACTCTGGAAAGCAGTATGGTGGTTCCTCAAAAAATAAACATAGAGCTCCCCTGTGTCCCAGCAATCCCCTTCCTAGCCATTTACCCAATTTTCCATAAACAAGGCTATACTAAACATATCAGCACACCAATGTTCATTGCAGTGTTATTTACCAGAGCTAAGATATGTAACCAACCCAGATGCCCCTCAGTAGATGAATGGATCAAGAAGATATGGTGTAGGGGCTGGGAGTTTGGCCTAATGATAAGAGTGCTTGCCTCGCATGCACGAAGACTCAAGTTTTATTCCTTAGTACCACATATATAGAAAAAAAAACTGGAAATGGTGCTATGGCTCCAGTGGTATAGCTCTAGCCTTGAGAAAGCCCAAGGACAGTGTTCAGGCCTTGAGTTCATGGCCCAGGACTCGCAAAAAAAGATGTGGTATAGATACACAATGGAATTCTATCCTGCCATCAGAAAGAATTACATCGCCCCATTTGTAAGGAAATGGAAAGTCTGGGAAAAAAATCATATTAAGTGAAGTAAGCCAGATCCAAAGGAACATAGGCTCAATGGTTTCCCTCATTTCTAATAAGTAGTAAGCATCTAGAACACTCCTAGCAGAGGATCACAATAGCTCCAACCTATGCAAATATGGCCATACAGAATGAGCCTAAGCTAAATGAAATACTACAGAATAGGGGAACGAACAAGAGATTTATTTTTCTGGTTGTTTTTCTCAACCTACTATGTATTCTCATTTCTTTACTCATTTATGTGTTTTTCCTTGTGTTTTATCCCCTGTTGTTGTGTCTGACATTTGTTCTACTGTATGGAATCTACTTGTTTATGTGAATCATGGAAGGGAAGGGGAAAAACAAGATGATGTAACAAAGGACAATGGGTGAACTAATGTAACAGCGATGTCCACAGCACAATAGGGTGAAAATAAACTTTACAATTTGGGAGTGAGGGGAGGGAATGTAGGAGAAAATCTTGGGAAGGGGTAACAATGTTCAAGAACCAACATACTCAGTACTTCATGAATGTTACTGTAACTCCATTAAAAAATAAAAATAAAAAAGAAATGATAAACAAAGTTTTTATCAAACTGTTTCAACTTCTTCTTGTAAACTTTTCCAAGGGCTCACATACATTCACCACATGTATAGTTATAGTTAAAGTTATATATTCACCATACCTATATATATGTATATAAAATCATATGTGCACACACATATATTTCTATTTATATCTATCTATATATCTATATCTATAGATAGAGAGAGAGAGAGACTGAAATACCTGAGTAACAATTTGCTGATAGCCCATTCCTCTTATTAGACTAAATTCCTGAACTGAAACCAATTTGCAGGGAGATATGATTGATTTTTTGCTCTCATTTTGGAGATCTTAGCCAATAATTAGCCAGCTCCACTGCTTTTGAAGCTACTAAGAAACTCCTTATGGTGGATCCATGTGGTAGAGTAAAGCCACTCACTTCATGGTGAGGAAACCAAAAAAAATGTGACAGCAGAGATCCATATCCTTATTCCTATTTAAGTGACCAAGAGACTTTTTTTTTTACTAGACCACTGTCTCCAAATAATAACTCCACTCTGAGAAAAAGTCCAGAAACACATGTACTCTTAGAGGGCACCTAAAATCCAAACTATACCAGCTGGTGAACAATAATCACACCCACTTTATGAGATCTTTTGAGAAAAAAATAAGACAATAATAAATCAGATGTTGCACACCTATAATCCTAAATACTTGGGCTACATTTGGAGTAAATCTGTTCAATTCTGGGAAGGACAAAATTTTAGCCCATCTCAATAAAGAAGCAAATTGGTGGTATGTCACTGTGGTTGCAGCAATGTGGGAGTTGTAAATCAGAAAATCGGGGTCTAAGGCTTCACCTAGGAAAAATTATGAAAGGAAGTAAAGTGAAAAGGAAGGTGAGAGGGTGACTCAAATGTCAAGTGTTTCCTCTGGAGTCCAGGGACCAAGTGGCAATACTCACACAACGAACTAGGACTCAAAAAGAATGAAAACCAAAACTTTGTTCCAAATAACCCATTTATTATTACTACTGCTGAGAGAGTGAGCAAGTTAGGACTAGTGACGCCATCATTCCAGGGAAAGACAAGTCCTTTGTCCTGAGACAAAGAAGAGAAAAGATAAATAGTTCTGTATCCAGATGAGAACCATCAGATTTCAGAAGGGGCTGGATGTAAGTACATGGAATTCAGGGCAGGTAAGTCATGATGTCTTATGGCAAGTAGTGATGGCTCCCATGGTATCTTCAATAGTAGTAGCCAAAGCCAGATCCATAGCCAGAGCCATAGCCATAGCCACAGCCACAGAGAGAACGAGAGCCATAGCCATAGCCACAGCCATAGCCACAGCCCAGTCTGTTGTAGCCACAGCCATAGCGGGAGCCATAGCCATAGCCAAGGCCTCCATAGCCATAGCCCAGGCCTCCATAGCCATAGCCCAGGCCTCCATAGCCACAGCAGCCATAGCCGCGGCCACCATAGTAGTTTCCGTAGTAGCTGCCACACATGGTGTTGGTGTTGGAGTGTCCTTGGGTAGAGGAGGAGAGTAGTGACTTGAGTCTGGACAGTCCTTTCTGCAGAGGGCCTTTTATATGTCCTCACTGTAAGAGGGACCCACAGTTTGGGTTTATGCCATTGGCTAGTTTTATGACTGATGCAAGTTAATTAGTTTGTTTTTTTTTCCATCATGAGATAAAGGCTGAGTCATTATGGAAGCTTGCTTTGTTTGACCAGACATGTTTCCTAAGGAACAATGCAATGATAGGGAGAGGAGGCAGTCAGAACAAATTATTTCCTGACACTACACACCCATTTTAACTGCTTTAAATGTGCATTGTTTCCAGAAGGAGCATTTGTAGCAAGCCAAATTTGAAGTTGGTTTTGGCATGCCAACTAAAATATATGTGCAGTTTCCCTCTCATTGCCAAAAGTAACCATTTCAAACCCAGATGCTTTGTCCAGTGTTCACTTGTCTGTCTCCCTGTGAAAGAATGCAGCAGATATTGTTTATCTCTGTATTACAATGCTAACATTTTGTGAATAATCAATTGGAGACAAGTTCAAATCTTAGACAAAATTATGGAATTTACTTCCTTTAGGACACTACAAAGTTGTGTGCCTTATATGGATTTTAATTTTTCTTCATGCTTAACACCAGAAACAATAATAATATAATCCATTTTATTAAATTTTTTACTGAGAACTTTTTTTTTTACATTCCTGGGCTTGAGCTCAGGGCCTGAGCACTGTCCTTGGACTTTCTCAAGGCTAGAGCTCTACCACTTGAGCCTCAGCACCACTTCTGGCTTTTTTCTATGTATGTGGTACCGAGGAATCAAACCCGGGTCTTCGTGCATGCTAGGCAAGCACTCAACCACTAGGCCAAATTCCCGGCCTACTCAGAACTTTTATTACATATTTTTACTTACCTATTTATAGGAGGTTATTTTTTTTCTTTTTTGTGGGTCATAGAGCTTCAAGTTGGTCCCTGAGCTCTTCAGCTCAAGGCTACCACCCTATCCTTGAGCCAAGCTCCACTTCCCCTTTTCTAGAGGTTAATTGGAGATTAGAGTCTCAGGTCCCTTTTTTCCAGGAGTGGCTTTGAACCTTGATCCTCAGATCTCAACCTCCTGAGTAACTAGGATTACAGGCATGAGCCACCGCACCCAGCTTAGGAGGTATATTTTTCTAACTTTTGAGGTCAAGAATTTTCAATAGCTCTGTGTTCCTCAAAAACCTTGTTCCTCAATAATTATTTTCTTAAATAATTA
Source organism: Megascapheus bottae (assembly GCF_031878675.1). Taxonomy (NCBI): domain Eukaryota; kingdom Metazoa; phylum Chordata; class Mammalia; order Rodentia; family Geomyidae; genus Megascapheus; species Megascapheus bottae. The sequence continues at coordinate 96,104,722 of NC_143509.1, forward strand.
AGGTAAAATTTTAGGATATGTCTTAATCAGTTAATATTTTAATTGGTGATCTTTTTCTTCAGATATTTGATTTTACCAAAACATTTGGCAAAAGTAAGTTCCTCCATAAAGCTATATATTAAATAGGAAATAAATTTTAACCAATTATATGGAACTCTCCTGAATTACTACGAAATATTTTATGTCTTTATCATTTTCACTATAAATATACACAGGGTAATAGAATGCATTTTAGAGCTTAAGAGAGTTTGGCTTTTGTCTAAAATATTCACTCTTTGGAAAGATGTAAAAAGATATTATGTGATTATGCTGTATTTCCAGAATCAACAACTACATGATACTTCATGGCCAAATATCATTATTAGTAGTTTAGTATCTATCTCTTCTACCAATTGAAATCAGTTGCTAATAACTCACATTTATCAAAATAAACTCTTAATAATGCAGTTTTTTCTATTAGTAATCAAGTTATATATAATCATTATCCATAGATTTAAGGTTTTCTAGGTAAAGCATTGTAAGAGTACTTCTATTAATTAGACACATCATCATGGTTTCATATTACTGCAATTCTTTCTTCATGGTAATAACTATTGGGAAATCTTGGCTATGCTATTTAAAATTTGACTATGTCTCAATAGAAATTGTCAGTGGCTTCAAGTATTATAATTTAGATTCCATTAAACAACAATCACTCAACCTACAACTATTTTTAATGATCACTGGTTAAAATAATATGATAGCCATTTCTAAGTGTTATGTTTTGCAAATTATACAACTTCATAGATCAGAAAAAAGTATGACTATATTATATCAAATTCTGAGCAAAATTGGGTGATTTACAATAAAATAAATCACTCAGAAAGTAGTATTAACACTTATTAAGACACCCATAGAAACTCCAACCTGACATATTACACAAGGTCTCCAGTATAAAAATTTATGAGAACAACTCATTCAGTATTTGTCCCCAAGATCTTCATGAACAACTAGTACAGTCAGACAATGAGTATACTTCGCTTACCACCACATTTCAAGTCTTCTTCTCACATTGTCATTAGCACCAATAAGTTACTCAGAGGATTCATTTTGACATGTACATTATATGTATACACAGACCTTGATCAACAAGCTTCATTTTTCCATTTCTCCCATGTATAAAAAGTAATGTGACCATGTACAGCTCCCTTTACCCTATTTATCTTCCCTATTCCTACTAGACCCTAAGCAAGATGTTTTACATATCAGACATTCATTTTTCAAGTGCACATAAGTTATTCAAAGAGGTTTCACCATAATACCTTACAAATGCACATAGTAATTCTTTCATTAGAAAGGTTGTTCTAAGTAGTTATAGATTTACCAAAAAAAAGTAGAAACTGAATTCCTATGTATCCCTTGTTATCACAAACATGGACTCACTCGTATCAGTGTCCTGTATCCAACATGTATAGTTATTACAATAAAAGAAACTGCAAAGAGCTACTGTCACCCTGCGTCTGGTTTTGTAACTGTTCATTCATGTGCTATACATTCTATGGAGTTTTGACAAAGTAATAATACACATTGGCCTTTGTATTATTATACAAAACAGTTTTACTGCCATAAAAATCAGTACAGCAATGTATGTATATACCATGGTTCTAGTTCTAAACATATAACTACCTTGATGATGTAAATGTATTAATGCTTCATTATCTCCTCTGGCAACAAAACAAGAGGAATATTTTCCCAATATAACTGCCTCTGTTTCCCATATCATTTCCTTAAATCTTCAACTTCCCTTAATGGCACCCTTTATAGGACATTTCAAAAATTCATCTGAAAGCTTTGTGCTCTACTTTTTCAACCCATTCTCTCTGAAACATTAAGACTTTTTGACTGTACACTCTACTGAGAATGTTCCTGTCAATTTCTTCCTATTCCAAATATGCTTTTATTTTCTTCATCTTTATTTCACTGAAGATCTGTCACAAATATCAGGTCAATTGAATGGTAGCTTCCTTTCAGACAGATTCTCTTTCTCAGTATTCAACTTTTCAGGATTTCTGTTTTATCTTTGCCACAGCTTGACTGACCTCAATGGCAAGGTGATGATCTTGGCCTTTGTTCATCATTTTATCTTCACTCTTTTGATATTCAATTGGCTATTATTTTTAAGATCCACTGGCAATTTAACATCACTAGGACAAGAACCCAGGATTTCTCGTGATAACAGAAGTTTTCTCCTCACTTGTCTCACAATTAAATATCACCCAGTAGAATGCTCCAGAAGCAGATTCTTCACAGACTTCCATTAGATTGAAAGAGAATATACTCTGGTAATTGAGCCTCTCTGACATCCTCTATAGTCCCATCCTTTGTAGTGTGGCTCATGGAAACTCAGAGAGACCAAGTTGTCTCCTTAAAGACTTATGTGTTTAATTGTTGACCCTTTTTTTCTGAAAAAAAAATGATATAAGTGATTGAATTCATTCTCTCTTCACCAGGTACCAATTTTTCCAAGTAAAGATAAAAAGATATTTGCTTGTTTAATTTTATTTTGGAAGCTATCATCCCTATCAGAAAGTATGTTATTTTATTCAAGAGCTACTCATTTTAATCATTTCTTAACTAGATTAGAAACTATCAACTTGTTTTCCCTAATAATTCCTCAAAATAACACCTTTCATTTCTTTAAGCAGAATACAAAATTGAAGATGGCAAAGATTATTCTTTTTTACTTGAGTAATGGAGTTAGAATTAGTTTGAACCTTCCATTCAAATATTCTATACTTGAGATCAGCTCCAGATGAAATTTTCTTTCAGTTAATTTTCAGATAGAATCAAATGAGTTTTTTCGCTAGGATAGCCTTAAACCATGATCCCTATGCTGGTGTCTTCTGAGTACATGGGATTACTAGTGCGAAACACCATACTCCCCCATCCAAAACACACTGGATATTGCATTCAAAATGTCACAAATTGAGACTCTTCTGGTGCATCTGAAATAGAAATTATAAAGTAGATGAACCCTTAGGAAACAATTGTTTCCCTAATTAGAACCCAGTAAAAGATAAACAGTAAATGTAAATAAAGAAAACTCAATATTTTTAAGAGAATGAATAACTTTATTAGGAATACAGGGTCAAAGACCCTACATAAAAACCAAATTGCAAGATGTGTGGTAATAACATCCTAGTGAGAGACCATACAGAAGAGTATGGATGTGTGCCAACTTCTTTTAATATTTAGGATTCAAGTCCAGGAAAGAAAAGTTCTGAGGTATCAGATCCATAAATTACCAGAAGGCTCATGTTCAGCAGAATCACATCAGAAACCTATGTTGTAAGATAATAACCAAAGCATAAGGATCAGAACATTGTGAGCTCAACTTGTTGCATCTTGATTTCATAGCTGGAGAGAATGAGGGTCTCCCATGGTGTCGTCTTCAATAGTAGTAGCCAAAGCCAGATCCATAGCCAGAGCCATAGCCATAGCCACAGCCACAGAGAGAACGAGAGCCATAGCCATAGCCACAGCCATAGCCACAGCCAAGTCTGTTGTAGCCACAGCCATAGCGGGAGCCATAGCCATAGCCCAGGCCTCCATAGCCGTAGCCCAGGCCTCCATAGCCATAGCCCAGGCCTCCATAGCCACAGCAGCCATAGCCGCGGCCACCATAGTAGTTTCCGTAGTAGCTGCCACACATGGTGTTGGTGTTGGAGTGTCCTTGGGTAGAGAAGGAGAGTGGTGACTTGAGTCTGGACAGTTCTGCCTACACAGGGCCTTTTATACACCCTAGGTGTGGGAGGGACTCAAAGTGTGAATGTATTATGCCATTGGCTAGTGTTATGATTAATCTAATTACTTTGTTGTTCCTTAACCATAAGATAAAGTCTCAATGTTATTAAACCGGCTTCCTTTGTAATCTGAGTTTTGACTTTTCTGATCTAATTAAAATCTTCAGTAAGAGCAGACACTCCTTCATTCTTTCCTCAAACTGGACTTTTATTCTGCTCTAGCCCCAAAAGTTTTACTATTTTTCATACAGTCTCCAAGAATAAAATCCATTTGGGCTTGGTTATTTTCTTCTCTCATTCTCAAAATTATCACTATCTACATTATCACCTATTCTATACCAAAGACTAATTCATCATTTATTCCCATATTCCTGGTAACAATCCAACTAATTAAAAATTCAGTAGAAGCCGGGCACTGGTGGCTCAGGCCTGTAATCCTAGTTACTCAGGAGGCTGAGATCTGAGGATCGCTGTTCAAAGACAGTCCAGGCACAAAAATCTGTGAGGCTCTTATCTCCAACTAACCACCAGAAAACCAGAAGTGGTGTTGTGGCTCAAGTGGTAGAGTGCTAGTGTTGAGCTGAAGAGCTCAGTGACATTGCTCAGGCCCAGAGTTCAAGTCCCACGATTGACCAAAACCTAAAATTTCAGTGGAATCAAGTCTGATTATAATGTTTTATTTTCCTACTAATATCTGATTTCTACTGAAAAGTACAAAAATGTATGTTATCTTATGTAATTTAATTTCTTATTTTCCAAAATTATACAAATTTAATAATAGTCATTAAGAATATAAGCCAAAATTCTTGAGTAATTGCCCAGTTGAGTTAGTATCAGATATTTCTATTTATCCACGACTTAGACAGTGCACTGTCTTTCTGTAAACATCCTATCAATACCGTTTTGAATGAAGTATGCTGAGCTCTCAAGCATAATCCTGTCATCATTTAAATTAGTGTGGTAACTTGTCCTTCTGGGAGATAATCAAATTGGAAGTAGTCCTTTAGTACTAAAATTTACAAACATACCTCTGTTTTTAATTAAAGGCAGAATTAATCTCACATACTGATGAATTTGTGATATCCTAATCCTATTTCCAAAAGAAAGCTGCCAGTCATACTACTATTTATACAAATCCCTTTAGGTACAATATTCCCTTTGGAACATAGGTATGATTTACATCACAATGAAGAGGGATAAGATGTTCAATATACTTTACATTTTAATTAACTCTTCTCTGGTAAGCATCAAAATAAGGACATGGGTTACTTTTAATTACATAATTTATCATAATTCACAGTTACTTTAAGAGGATAAAAAGAAAAAATAAAGTCTAACCAAACAGAAAAAATGCTTTCCTACTAATGATAAAGATTTTTCTTTTTATAAATTTAGGATCTAGCGTTAAGCCACGAAGTCTATGAAATGGTTTTAGGCAAAATACAAATGAATAATTCATGTATATAAAAGTATAAACCAAAGCAAATAATATTTCTTTACACTTAAAAATATGAAAAATAATAATTCAATATTTTGTGATTAAATCCCTGCTAACATATCTTCTTTTTAATTTTTTTTATTCTATCTCTCTAAAGACATAGAATATTCTATTCCTTTTTGCTCTCAAGGATTCATATTTGCATGTGAGAAGAACAATACTATTAGGTAGGACTAGAATGGTTCACAAGAGGTATCTCTCTTGTTCTATGATCTACGAATAACTATCAGTTAAGTCTGGCATCTGAAATAAACAAACCACCAAAGTAAAAAACAATCTCATAAAAATGTTAATTTTATTGCTCGCAGCTTGACACACAACAAATTTGTCTTTGGTATATTGACTGAGAAATATCTCAGGTGGCTTCATTTCCATTACTGGGGAATGTGAAGACAATACTCTCTGTGGCTTGTCCTACATACCACTCTGTTGACATGTAAAACCTTGTGCAAATGATGAACCTAAAATTCCAGAATCTGATCCTGCCATTCAACTAAGCCTTCCACTGCTGACATCATTGAGTTTCTACAAGAATTATTATGAGAGTCTGAGCTGGCTGTGGCTGTGGACGTACCTGTTAACATGCATAATGCAATAAAATAGTCTTCTAATTTCTCCTAGAGAATTTAGTATCTTTGATGCCTTTATGTCTTGTACTTATGAGGCAAAATATACTTTAACTGCATTATTCTTTAACACACATATTGTTAATACCAAACACACATAATGAACTGGTAACATAGTATCATTTCCTATTCAAAAGCTAACATCTAGTGCTTAATCTACAATACCTCACATTAAAATTTCTTTGATTATTTATCTCGATGGTCTAAAAAATTAGATAAAAGGTAATTAAATAAAACCTTTCATATTGTGCTGGTATATGTAATTATGATAAATGAATAGTATTTATTAATTTTAAAATTATATTTATTCATCTGTAAATACATTTTATTTTACTTATAAAATTTTCTAGGAAAAAGGACAGCATTAAACATCTCAAACCAGTTCATTTAGAGTACTGTATAGAAATTTTAATCTTAAAAGTTTATTTTAATTTTCTCAGAAGGCTGAGATCTGAGATCATGGTTGAAAGCCAGCCAGGGTAGGAAAGTCCCTGAGACTACAATTAACCTCAGGGAATGGAAGTGGTTGTGACTCAAAGTGGTAGATCACTAGCCTTGAGCAAAGAAGCTCACTGACAATGATCAGGCCCTGAGTTCAAGCCCCTGGACTGACCAAAACAAAACAATAAAACAATAAATTATATTTTAATAAATCATTAATTAGAATTTTGTTGCTTCATGAAATAAAAAAAGAAAAAAAGCAAACAACATTAACAAAGGGAGAAAAAGTACTCAAAGTTGCTATAGAATACAACCTAAAATGTACAGTTTCTAAGAAAATTATGAAACACACAAAAATAAAGATGTGACTTGTATACAAGAAGAACAATTCACAGGCAGTTAAGTTTGAATGTGAAACGGCTTATGGGATATGTCAAGAAAGCCATTAAAAATAAATTCTAAGTAGTAAAACCACTTATGTTAGTGAAAAAACAAAAGTAAGGTATAAAAGTCCCATTCAACACAAAAAGAAACAGAAGGACAAAATAATGAAGGAAAGAAGAAAATACAAAATAAAAATGATCTTTCTAGATGACCAAATAATCAATCAGAAAGGAGCTTAAAAGACATCATTGATAGAATCCATAGTTTCTAGAGAAGAAATATGGGACAGGAAGAGAGAAAACATTGAATATTGAATAATACAGGAAGTATTAGGATAGCAAAAATCAAAAGTTAAAATATATTTGAAAACATTCAACAGAATTACAACTAGCACACCAGCCAATTCAACTTAGGTGAATTTTATTATAATGCTTAGTTTTTTATTAAGCTCAAAAAATCATGTAACTCATAACACTTTCTCAAATAAAAAGTTAAATAAGAGTTGCATGCAGATTTCCTGCAAAAAACTGGATAGGAAATAAAGAAAAATATGCCACAAAACTACAACAAAGCAGTTTTAACATATTTAAATATAAATAATATTGCCACATATCAGCCATATTAATTCATATGAATATATTTACATTATCTAAATAAAGCAATAACTTCTAATTTTTCTCCAATTTCAAAGAAAATGCCACACAAATTGCATGATAGCATGTATTTATGATGATATAAGTGTAGAAATAATATAATATTGAGAGGGAGAAATAAAGGAGAATTCAAAATTATCCCCATCAACACAAAACAGATTAAGTTTGAAAAAAAAAAAAAAGCAAAGAGAAGCCAGGCACAGTGGCTCACACCTATTATCCTAGCTACACAGGAGGCTGAAATGTGAAGATCGTGGTTCAAAGACAGCCTGAACACAAAAGTCTGTGAGACTCTTATCTCTAATGTACCTCAAAAACCCAGAAGTGATGTTGTGGCTCAAGTAGTAGAGCACTAGCCTTGAGTTGAAGAGCTCAGATACAGTGCCCAGGCCCAGAGTTCAAGCCCCACAACCACTCCCCACCTCTGCCCCAACCCACAAAAACATACATATAAATGTTAAGTAAAGTATAATAAAAATAGTCTGTATCATTTATGGGGAATAGTAAAAGTGAGCAAATATCTTTGGGAATGTACCCAATGGACTGACAAAGCCAAAATAAGCCTCTAGACAGCATCCAGCAAGATAATGAACTGTTCAGATTACGTATTATGAAGAATAGAATTCTGCCAACAGGTGTCTGGAAGTGGATTCTCCCCTAACTAGCATCTGATTACCATCCCTTCCCACATTTTGAATTGTTGAATTGTAGAAATTTCCAGTCCTGGAAGCTTCCTTAACAATAACTAAAATAATTTTTCCCTATTGCAGCCTACTATTCAGACCAAATGTCTTATAATCTATTAGAAAATTAAGAATTAACATCATTCAGTGGGTTATGGCTCTGATTAAAGAAGACAGTATTTTAAAATGGAATAAAATTCTTGATTTACACTGAGAATTTTCTTCCTCCATATATCTTATTTCTATAGGAGAAGGAGAAATGGAAATTGAATACAAAAAGAAGTTATATTCCTAATGCAATTGATTCTTGAATTAGATAAAAAAAAAAACCAACAACAACAACAAACTAAGTCTGGAAAGAGTGAAGGAAAATATCTTCCAAAGAAGGGAGATGGTCTGCACGCTGGTGGTTCATGCTTGTAATCCTAGCTACTCAAGAGGCTGAGATCTACAAACTATGGTTCAAAGCCAGACCAGGCAAGAAAGTCTGTGAGACTTGTACGTCCAATTAACTACCAAAAATGGACTGGAAGTGGAATTGTGTCTATAGTGGCAGAGCACCATCCTTGAGCAAAAATAAAAGTCCAGGGACAAAGCCCAGATTCCAGAGTTCAAGCTCCAGAATCAGCATCAAAAAGAGAAAGAGAGATAGTGAAGAAAGAAGGACAAAAGGAAGGAAATGAGGGAGAGAGGATGGGAGGGAGGGAGGGAAAAGAAGGAAAGAAAGGAAAGAGGATGTTTCTTTTAGACCAAACAAAGAAATATAATTTCAAACACTTAATGACCAATCAAAGATTTTACGCAATATTCAAGTTTATTAAGTCAATAGAGACACTCCAGCATGAAATTATCAAAGCATTGTCCTAATCCATCATTTTGATAAGAGCAGAAGAGACAGGTATAAAGTGAGTTTTGCCACTTCCCACTTTATGAAGAAATGACACGGAGCTGGTTGGTCCAGTAGGTAAACTGTAGACCACACCGTACTTCTACTGCAGGATCTCTACCATCCAAGCGTCAGGACACCCTGGCTCAGAACTGGAGAGTCGATGTCATGGCTGGAGAGAATGAGGGTCTCCTGTGGTGTCTTCAATAGTAATAGCCAAAGCCAGATCCATAGCCAGAGCCATAGCCATAGCCACAGCCACAGAGAGAACGAGAGCCATAGCCATAGCCACAGCCATAGCCACAGCCAAGTCTGTTGTAGCCACAGCCATAGCGGGAGCCATAGCCATAGCCAAGGCCTCCATAGCCATAGCCCAGGCCTCCATAGCCACAGCAGCCATAGCCGCGGCCACCATAGTAGTTTCCGTAGTAGCTGCCACACATGGTGTTGGTGTTGGAGTGTCCTTGGGTAGAGGAGGAGAGTAGTGACTTGAGTCTGGACAGTCCTTTCTGCAGAGGGCCTTTTATAGGTCCTCAGTGTGGGTGGAACCCACTTTGTGGGCTCGTGCCATTGGTTAAATTGCAAAACCAATCTGCTTCAGCTGTTGACGCTGTTTTACAGTTGGCCTTGCAGGCATTAAAACTATTTCCTGTTTTATAGTCACCTCTGAACATCTGTGGTTTATTAATGAAAAATAATGTCTCATCCTGGAGCCATTACAAAGACCAGCTATTTATTGTTTGTAACCAAACAATGGCAAAATATACATTTTCACCAAGAAAACTCTGACCTGCTGCAAACAGATTGTAATTTTACATTGTTCTTGCTGACATTCTGCAGGTTTTGATAGTCTTCCTAGAACCTGAGCTCTTCATCTCTTCTCTGGTATCTTAAATACATTTTCCCCACCAAAGTTGTTCTTCATTTTCACACAACAAAACTTATTGCTAAAATCTATGAAGTGTTCCTGAATTTCAAGGTAATAGTTTGAAACTCTGTTGCTCAAGATTGATAAAACCATTTTTCTATGACTTATATACTTACATTTCATATTTTACTCTATTTTAGAAAACATTGGTTTTTTGCTTTCCCTGGATTTCAGATTTTAAAGTCATGAGAAATACATTGACATGTAATTGTTTTTCTTATTGTAAAATTGTTTACATAAAGTACATGAAGCACTGGGTTTGATTCTTAGGTACCACATGCACAGAAAAAAAGCCACAAGCATTGCCGTGAATAAAATGGTAGAGCTCTACACTTGAAAAAGCCCAAGGTCTGAGTTCAAGACCCAGGATTGGAAACAAAATCATTCTTTTTCATTTTGAAATACTTGTCATATTTGTGTTCTTCCTCCATATCAGAGCCATCCTCTCCTAACACTATGTTCTACCTAAAAAACTATGGGAGTTCTGATTGCACTGGGCTTGGCTATGGCTGTGGCCATGGGTACAGATGTGGCTTGTGTGGTTATGGAATGTATAGTTATGCCTGCTGCCACCAGCTTGAAGGGCAGATACTGGTCTGATGGATTTCACTGAGAAATTCAGCCCCTGCATCCACTGGATTTGTGAACCTATGGAAGATGAATTCTGATGCTTGCTGTTCTTGCTCATCTTAGGCAGACTCTGCAAGATGTCCCAAACCTAAATCTACGCTGTTGATCAAGAACATGTACCATTCTATTTTGAAAGATGATAATGTCCTCAAACATGTAACAACATTTTACCTTGATCTCTAAGCTCTTGTAATAAGTTTAATCTGTTTGCAAATATAATATGCTTTTATGTTTAGTTGTACCACCAATTTGACACAGTTGTAATTATAAGATGGAATTCCTATATATATATTGTATGTAATGTGCCATATATTATGTAACGCTAAGTGTGTAATTACTCTCTGAAGTGGTTGGCTTTACTTCCTCCATACTTTCAATTTTTCATCCCTCTGTAGTATATACTGTGTAGTATATAGTATGTGTGTCATATACTATTTAAAGCTCAGCGTCCACGTGGATATAATTGAAAGCTTCATCAACATAATAGTTTTCCTCCTTTCCCTTAATTGACAAGCCAGAGTCCAAAGAGTCCTGAAACATGAGTCTGTATGTCAGTATCTGTTTTTGTCACCCCCAGACCACATAGGAAGACCCCAACATTTTAACAGATATCTTTAGGAGAATAATATGTTTTCTTGATTCATTCATGGCAGTTTCATTACAAAAACAAGCCTCTAGAGCTGCATGATAAACCATTAAAAAAAGGTAATGTAAGTTATTAATGTGTATTCTAACAAGAATTTTAAAGAATGTGATCAAGTCATCAGTACCGCAAGTGACAAATCTTAATTTGAATACACTTTTAAAGGCAATTATCCATTATAGATTGTGTGAGGGTTTATCTAGCTAAGAATAAACTAGCCCAGGTTTGTCTTATTTTCATTATAGGTTTACTGCTATGAAACTTGGAGGAAAATTTAATTTTCAAGTATATACAGAGTCAAAGTTAGGTCATTAGTGACTTTTTTTTGCCAGTCTCGGGCCTTGAATTCAGGGCCTGAACACTGTCCTTGGGCTTTTTCCTCAAGGCTAGCGTTCTACCACGTGAGCCACAACACCACTTCCGACATTTTTCTATCTATATGGTACTGAGGAATTGAATCCGGGTTTTTGCGCATGCTAGGCAAGCTTTTATAAGCATTTTTATCAAATGAATGACTGGAAATAGAATTTATTCCAATCAATAGAATTAGCAAACTTATTAATAATTTGGAAGATATGGTGGAATACAATAATAATTCCAGGAACTCTAGAGGTGAGTATTCAACTCAGGAAAACTGTATAACACCTTGCTGAATGAGTAATATGTCCTTGGAAAGATTAGAGAAGAAAAAGCTTCCTAGAATTTAATGAAAAATTGAGCTGGGAGTGTGGCCTAGTTGTAGAGTGCTTACCTACCATGCACAAAGCCCTGGGTTCATTTCCTCAATACCACATACACAGAAAAAGCCAGAAGTGGTGCTGTTGCTCAACTGATAAATTACTAGCATCGAGAAAATCCCAAGGACAGTACCCGGAACGTGACTTTAAGCCCTGGGACTGGCCAAAAAAAGAAGAAGAATTTAATCAAAATGAAACTCAATGTATTGGACCATTGGGAGAGAGTGAAAGCAGTTGTAAGAGGAAAGGTTATGACTATGAACAATTATATCATCAAAACAAAGAGATATGTAATTACTATGCTACCTCAAGATTTTAGAAAAGCAATACTAAGCCAAAGCCAAAAGCAGGTTATGGAAAGAAATGAAAATGATTACAGAAGAAATCAATGACTTACAGACTAAAGGAGCTTTGCAAATAATTTTAAAAGAGAAAGAGGAGAAAAGAAAAGAAGAAATGCAAAGGGAGGAACAATTGATCAATTCACTCTATACAGCCAACATTGCATTCAGTCTAAAGCTGAGCAGGAATTCAACAATAAAAGATAGAAAGTGGTGCTGAGGCTCAAGTGGTAGAGCTCTAGTCTTGAGAAAGTCCAAGGACAGTGCTCAGGCCATGAGCTCAAAAAATCAATCATATGTGTGGTCAGAAAATTATTTAAGAAGGGCAAGTTTGTATTAATTTTTAACTCTAAATTATAAGTCATTTGTGATTTGCTATAAAATATTGGAAACCACATTTTATTTTCTTACATGAGACTGATGCACTGCCTGCTGCATTAAGAAGACAGATGCATAAAGACACTTTCAATGATATAATAGAATTTTCTATTGTAATAGAATTTTCTCAAATGGAATATCACAGCCTACTGTAGAGGAGATAAACTTACTAATTATAATATGCAATTCTTCTGAAAGGCTGAATGCTTCAGCACCTTGGACAGTTCCTTGGGGAGGTAAGCAGTGTTTTTAACTTAAATGAATAAAAGAAAAATTAGTGAATAAAGTTGAAAGTCTTTTGTTGTTATTTTATTTGACTTCCATGCTTTTAAAAGTAGGAGCATATGGGGGGCAAGGATGCTAAATGTCTATAACTTCATTATTGAAAAAATTCCAAACTGTACTCTGTTTTTTGCACTATTCAACTTCAGATCCTTATCAGGAAAAACTCAAAAGAAAAGAGAAATACGCTAGCAATGGAAAGCACAGTAATTTTATGCCACCATTTTTCATACTCATTCATAGAACATGAATGCAGGGTAAACACTGTATCAAATCCTCTGATGTGTGATGAAAGAATTGCATTGTATGCTTAAAAATAACTAAATGAATTACTTCTCTCCTTATAAACAGAACAACTCATCACTTTGCTCATATGTCCCTTATACCTTACTTGAAATGATGATTCTAGTAACATTCATGAAAATGCAGATTCAAAATATTATCACTTTCCTTTCTCATCATGCACATTTTCCACTATTTGTAGTATTTTATCATATAAATTTGAAACCACAGTAAAGATAATGGTTTTTAAAACAGCCAGTAATTTTTTGAGGTGAAAAAAAGAAACATACTTTTCTCACACCTGGTATTTCAAAATTTCCAACTATCTAACTCAGACTTCAAGTCCCACAACCAACCAAAAAAAATTCCCAACTATCTGTTTTCTGTCAAAATTCACATGAAATGAGTACTGATCAATTTGAGGGGTGTCCTTAACGGAATAGGGTCTTGTGCAACACACAAAAGAATCTTGGATTATCATTAAGTATAGAATGTCAGCAAATTATTAAGAGTATATCAAATAATTTCTATTTGCCATGAGTCCATTGGTCAGCTGAATAGCTTATTGCACCATAAATGGATTCTATCATGTTTCTAATTAGCCACAGAGCAAGTAGAGGCTATTCTTTTGATGACTTTTTGGTGTTTTATGTACACACAACTCTTACGTCTTGTGAGAATGTACTTTGTCTAATTTACAATTTAAAAAAAAATCCCATGAGATAAAATAGAACACTTCACAAGTATTTTGAAGTTTATGTCTCCAGTATCAGTCATTGGGTGAAAGTGAAATAGTGTAACAAATTATAACCCAAGTACTGCCTATTTGATATACTGCATGCTTGTGTGAAAAATAAATAAGAAAGAGATAGGGAGGAAAGTAAGCTGGCATGCCTAAAATCTGAGCTTCTTGAAAGGTAAAGGAATCTTAATTTATTGCCAGCTGGGTAAAAACATAGAACCATACTGAAAAAAACATATGAGCAAAATGACTTGGGAGTGTTTCTTTAGTGAAAGAGTTTTTAGCAAGTCTGAGCCCCTGATTTCCATTCTCATTGCTGTCAGGAAACAAAGGAAGACCTATAAACTAAATCTGACATTAAAGCTATATTTGTTTTATTAACTTTTATAATCAGTTATTATTGTTTTATAAAATAGAATTCTGTTGTTCTGCCCACTCAAGAAGCCTATATGAAGAAGTCACTATGTAAAATCAAAAGAAGCTGACGAACAGAATCCAGAGCCCAGGTGTAGACATATACCAACATAGTTAATTTATCTTTAAGAAGGTTTCCAAGAATACATAATGTGAAGAGGACAGTCTCTTCAAACTATGGTGTTAGGGAATTAGATGTCCTCCACACAAAAGAAGTAACCATACAGTGTCTAATACCAGGCATAAAATACAACTGGACATGGGGCAAAAACCTACACAGAAGATATGAAACAAGCAATAAATAAAGGTTTTATGACATTGGTTTTAGCAATACGACACATGAAACAAAAGCAAAATAGTCAAGTAGTAATATATCACACACACACCCTTCACCCAGGAAAGGAAGTAAACAAATGAGAAGATATTCACAGAATGGAAGAAAATATTGGAAAAACTTTTATTTGGTAAGAAGGTAATTAAAAATATACAACAAAAGGGGAAGTAGAGTCTTTTCAAAGTTTCAACCATAAACCTTCAATTATCTGAAGATCAGAGAATCTCCCCACCCCTGAAGCCCCCCGCATCCCCCGGTCATGTCATTGTGCTGGGTGGACAGCTTTTAATACCTCAAATTTTAGGGGAGCATTTTGTATAAAAGCTATAGCACACACTAAGAGAGTTAAAGTATTAGCAATAACACCAATTCTCTATTTCTATATCTAGGATGAAGGGGGGAATCTAGGAATGCATGAAAAGAAATTAAGGAAGCAATCACCTTTTATCAGAACTTCTGTATGGCAAAGGACATACCTAGCAAGTTAATTAGAAAGCCTACAGAGTGGAGGAAGATCTTCACTAACCCTACAACGAACAAAGGCCTCATATCTAAAATATATCAACAGCTCAAAAAATTGAATCACTCCAAAATTAATCTCCAAAGAAACAACCATCCCATTAAAATATGAGCCAAAGACTTAAAGAGAGTCTTCTCTGAAGAAGAAATAAGAAATGGCCTATAGACACATGAAGAAATGCTCAACATCTCTGGCCATAAAAAATGCAAATCAAAACAACTCTAAGATTCCACCTCACTCCAGATAGAATGTCCATGATGAAGAAATCTAACAACAGATGCTGGAGGGGATGTGGCCAGGAGGGATCACTACTGTTGGTGGAAGTGCAAACTGGTTCAACCACTATGGAAAGCAGTATGGCAGTTCCTCAAAGATTAAACATAGAGCTCCCCTATGTCTCAGCACTTCCACTACTTGGCATTTACCCAACCATCCAGAAACTAGGGCATACTAAGTCCACTAGCACAATGATGTTCATTGCAGCACTATTTATCATAGCAAAGATATGGAACCAACTCAGATGCCCCTCAGTGGATGAGTGGATCAACAAGATGTGGTATTTATGCACAGTGGAATTCTATGCTGCTGTCAGAAAGAATGACATCACCCCATTTGTAAGAAAATGGAAAGACTTAGAAAAAAATCATATTAAGTGAAGTAAGTCAGACTCAAAGGAACATAGGCTTAATGATTTCCCTCATTTGTCATAATCAGAAAAAACCTTGGGCTCTCCTAGCAGAGATATACAAAACAGCAAAACCTAGATAAGTAAGGCCATATAACATGACACTAAATGAAAGGACCTCCAGGATATAGAAACAAAAGCCATGTAATGAGTGATTGTTGTCCTTAATGTACTGTTATCTCTCATCTCTTTTGCTGTCCCTTGATTATCTCATATTGTTACAGTATTTTACCTTGTTATCTAATATATTGTATATATGCATCTTTGGTTATTTGAAATTAGAAAGGGAAGGGGGGAAAGCAAGATAAGGAGCGGAGGTGGACTGAGAGAAATGGAGACCAAGACACGAGAAAGGGTATCAATGTTTGTGAAGTAATGCACCTTCTATCTGGTGAATATAATGTAACCCTTTTACTAATTACAATAAAAATATATGAAAAAAAGAAAATACTGTGGTTTTATTTGAAAATGTAAAATGTGTCCAGGTGGCAGTGACTTATCTTGGAATCCTAGCTACTCAGGAGACTGAGATCTGAGGATTGTTTTGCAATATCAATTGGAACAAGTAAGTTTGTGAAACTCTTATTTCCCAAATAACCACCAAAAAGCCAGAAATGAAACTGTGGCTCAAGTGGTATAATGCTAGCTTTGAGCAGAAAAGCTCAGGGACAGTTCCCAGGCCTCAAGTTCAAGCTCAAAGACTAGCATAATAATAATAATAATAATAATAATAATAATAATAATAATAGGACATGTCTAAGTATAATGTCAGTGGTAATACAAATATGACCATAAATGTATTCATGAGAAAAATAAGAAAAATGAATATGAATAAATATTAGAGGATGCCAAGATTTTAAAAAATTTCATAGTGTGCTACAGTGTGTGTGTGTGTGTGTGTGTGTGTGTGTGTGTGTGTGTGTGTGATTGGGAGAGAGAAGGAGAGCATGTGTACTTCTTATAGGATAGGGATAAATTAATTTTGTTAATATTTCTTGTCCAGGATTTGTTTTTAAAACTGGAAACTACTAGCAGTATGCAGGAAGACAGGGAACCGATGGCAGGAGACTAACAGTTATTAAACCATAGAGAAGTATTCATGAAGCTTCAATTTAATAAATTTTATACATGCATGAAAACTTACTTATTAAGCTAAATAATAATCAAGAAAAGTTTCCCTGACTTGAGGAAAGTCAATTTTCTCTTTGGAGATCTCTCTCTACCTACTATATATAGAAGTAAGAATATAATATTTAAAAGAAACATTTTCATACACAGTCATTAAACTAGATAAAAGAAACCTGTCAATCATTTTCAGATAAACAAAGGATGAGTCAGAGTTCCACATCTGAATAAGAAAAATACATTCAAGGTACATAATTTCGTCAAAGGAATGCTGGTTTGATTGCAAAGAAGTCTTCCCTAAAATAGTCACATATCATTTAGTGAAACAATGACTAAGAAATGTAGCAATGCAAAAAAGTAGAGAATACATCTTGAGTTATGTCCCACCTTCCACTAAGAATGTATATGAAAGAATCTGGATAGATGGGCATGTTCACACTGGGGAAAACTGATTTCTTGCTTCTCGACTAAATAGTGAAACCAGTTCTGAATGATGTGTTGCTGTAGCAACTGCTAAGGAGGCATGGAGAACCACTACATGGGTCTGGGCTGTGGCTGTGCCTGTGGCTCTGGTTAACAAGGTTATGGGGGTACAGATGCAGTTGCTGCCACCTACTGTGCTGTAGCAGGTACCTGGTTCTATGGCTTCTACTGAGAGAGTTTCAGCAAAACTCAATCAGACCTGCCTGTCCATCTGGGCTCCTTGAATCCAACTTCATAATTCATTACATGAATATGTCCTATGTGTATTCCAAACTGTATGTCTGATTGTGACATATATCACAATTTTTGAAAAGCTTTGTCTTTGATATAGTAAGGATATTAAAATTTAAGAACAGCATTTATGTGCAAAATTTAATATTTTATCTTATTTTGCATATGACTTAATGTATGTAAATATGTATGTTTCTGTGGGGGGTGGTCTGGTTAAATGAGGGGAAGGGAAAATATTAATGTAGAAATCTCTTCAAAAGAATAGTATACTCAGGAGAGAATTTTAGTGTTCTCCTTTGAACAATTGAAAAAAAAATTAACAAAATTCTAGAAAACATTTTTTGTGGTTGAGGAGCTCAAAGCTGGGGGAGATGATTGAACAGAGGAAGTCAGACAAATAGAATCATTATAATCAGTGAATATTAGGTCATAAGTTGAGCTACATAACTTGAGGGTATGGCGGGCTTGAGAAAGATGAGGAAGAACATTGGAAGGGGTGACAATGATCATGATACATTTTACTCATAATCTGTCTTGATGAATTGAAGCCCCTTTGTACAGCTACTTAAGTGTAATTTAAAAAATTAAACACTAAAATATTTAATGGTGGAACAATAAGAACCTGACATCATTCTGTACAGATAGATGATAAATGATATCTATATAATCTACTATTGTGATATATATTATCATAATACATTATTATCTTATTATGATATGATTGATAACATATTTTACATACATATGATCTATTATTATAAGACACATACTTTATCATAATTTTTAGTCAATGTTTCCTCTTCATGATCAGTTTAGAATTTTAGCCCCTTGTTCTCCATAGTTACATGGTTCTGAACAATGGTTCTTTTCCTCATCTTTAATATCCACAGCCAATGCCTTTAGACATTTTTTTCCTTGTGTCTTAATAAACCACTCTCAAGGAACCAAAGGGAAAATCTTTCTTTGTGGTAAGGCAGACTGTCTCAGTGCAAATGCCACAGCATTTCTGATCCAAGGCTACCAATATCGTGTCACTAAATGCAGAAGTAATAGAGTCATCTCTCTAGGCTAATATAAGTTGACTTTAGTACATAATTCTAAGGCTACTTGTTGGCACACTTATATCAGGATCAACTATATAAGCTACAAGGAAAAGGCATACAGCTTGAGACTCACAACTAGTAATTCCACTTTTCTGTCTCTTATTGACAAATTTAGTTCTTTCGTGAATATTAGTTTGGAGAACTAACTTAGACTACACTGTTTTCATGGATATTTCTATTTTTTCCCATAAAACAACCCTTGTTTCATTGCTATTCACCTTACTTTTAGCAAGAGTACATAAATAGGTCTTGATGACTAGTTTTTCTTAATAAAAATATCAAGCACCTCATATAATGGAATGTTGTTTTCTGACCTATTTTATTTGTCATCTGTTGTGGGAAGCTAAGACCTAATTTTCCTAAGCTAAGTGCCCAGAGGTACCAAAATATGTTAATCATTTCACTATTAGATATCTCTGATTTAGAAAAAATTAATAATGTTTCTTCAGGATATCATTTTCTCCAATGGCTTTGCAATATGACTTGTAGACATGGTTCAGCTAATGAGCACTCCATTTAGACAATCAATGTAACAGTCTAGACTAAAGAAAAAAAAGTATTATTTGTACCTGATCTGAGGTTGAACCCAGGGCCTAGGCACTGTCCTGAGGTTTCTTTGTTTAGCTACCATTACACCACTTAAGCCACAGCTCTATTTCTATATTTTTGGTGATTAATTAAAAACAAGAGTCTTAGGGACTTTTGTGCCCAGGTAGGCTTTGATTCCCAAGTCCAACCCTTATGAGTAGCTAGGATGACAGGAATGGGTACTAGGTCCTGGCAAAAAATATTTTTAAGCCAAATAAATTGCAATTAATTTTAATACGATTTAAAAATCCATTAATATATTACCTACAAAAAGAATTTACCTGTATGTTTGCTGGTGACATTTTGTTTGGGTGATTAGTTCGAGTTTTATGATGCTTAATAAGCCATGCATTATACATCTGCTAACATTCAACCTGAGGACACAGATTCTCTGTTATGCTATTGGGGGAATATGGCAACCTTGGGTTACTAGTTTCTGACTAGGAGCTACTCATCTTGTTGGACATTATTGTGGTTGTCCATGTTTTCTTAAACCTCTTCATAAGCAGTTCAGGCTCCTCTATTTTATACCCCACACTCTACACTTTTATCAAAAATGAAACCTCATCCCTCAGTACTGAAGAAAAGAGAATTCCAAGTCAGTATGTTTCACCCTGATTAACTTAAATGAAATGTTATCTTTTCAAAAATATTTGCTTCTTAACTTTCATGCTAACGTTCTTGTTCTCCACATAGGCTTAGGCTCTGTATTTCATGTGAAAACAAAGTTTGTAATCAATAAATCAAGTATACCTGCACATTGTAGTTTTATAATATCTATCTCTATTTCTGTTTGTGTCTCTGTGAGTGAATGTGAGTGTGTGTGTGTGTGTGTGTGTGTGCCCACACAAGAGATAACAGTTAGAGAAGGAGCAAAAGAAATGAGAGAGAAAAAGAAAGACATTGTCAGAGTGATAAATTCACATTTAAATTTCTGTTACTTGTCTCCAAATTTAAACTCAAGAAAATAAATTCCAAGATGCCTTTTTGCTAAACAAAATACAATGTTTACCATGAAATTGCTCTATGCAATACAATACTAGATTATAAAGTAGTTTATCTATAAAACAAAACAATTCTAGATTTTAAAGTAGTTCTTTTTAAAAACAATACAATAATCCCTTGAGGCAATTGACTTTCCTTGGAGTTTACGCTTAAATTTAACCAACTACCCCTTTTTTGTTTGTTAGATTCTAGTATAGACTCACCATTGTTTAATCTTGAACATGTTTGCTCACACACATTCACACTCAAACATCTTAAAGAGTGCAAAATTAATATCAGCCGTACATTCTCCTAAGTTTTCAAGAGATTTAAATGGATAGCAAAGATGCACACGCACAAAAACCACAAGGATCCATATTTAGGACTGGTGTCAATTTCAAAGACAAAACCAGAGGAGAAAAAATACCCAAGGAAAAACATGTAACATGAACAAGACAGAGAATTCAGAACTCATAACAAGAAAATTAAGCTCAATCAGATACACTTAAAACAAAAACATGAACTCAGATGAATATTCTCACAAAACAGCTTACTTAGATTTAGACATGTCTTGCCAGGGAGACTCAAACCCACACATCCTCTCAGACTGTGCCCTGTTATCGACAAGAACCCTAAAAGGGGGTCAACACGTCCCTTGACCACCCAGGCCTTAGAGAGCTGGCTGCGTCTAGCTTTTCCTCTCCATTTTAGGCCCACAGTGCATACAGGGGGATAGACCGACTGACTTCTACTCACCTCCAGAGGCCTTTGCTTTTAACCTGGTTGTCTTTTCCGAAAAGGGTTGTAATAGGAGGAGCGGTAAAGGAAAACCACTGCTTATAGAAAAAAAGCAATCCTTTATCTCAATAGCATAAATATACAAATGATTAGGAATTGATGAAAGACTTGGGAGCCCTGGTTGAGTGGCCCCCATGGGCATATTTACTGTTGGGAGATCATGAAGAAACCTGTATTTGCCTGACCCTTATGATAACAAATATAGGGAATTGTGAAGCTGATCCTGTATTAATTTTAGTATCTCCAATTGTTTTTCCTGCCAATAGGCCATTGCTCCACCCATACAGGGTCTTGCTATTTCCAAGTTAACTGTAGGGGAAATGGAAACCGTGGGAGACTGTGGCCCCCAAAAGTGGGGGAGCAGTTTTATGCCAATTTTCTCATATATAATGCAGTCAGTGTAGAATGCTGCAACATCCATATTTTGCAAAATGTTTCTCCCAAGAGATTATTGGGCAGGTCCTCTAAGACCAGCGGCTGAATGGTTCTTGCCAGGGCAGAGGGCGTAGTGCCCTTGCAAAGATGCTGCTAGGCCGCCTAAACCCTAGAGTGGGGCCTGCAGTGGAGTTTCTAGGAGCTTCATCATAAAAGGTGGATTTCCATCGAAAAAAATGTATCCCTGAAAGTAAACTGCCTTCTGACATTGAAGTGGTTCTAGGCTGTGTGGTTCCCAGATCCACTGGAGAGGATTGCTGTCTGACTGAGGGTAAAGGAAGCCTGGGGAGTAACAATTACCGGGAACGCTTCCAGAAGGCCATGTTGATGGTTCAACTTGGCCTCAAGTAAACTCAGCATGGGAGAGGATTACTGAGGAAAGGGATCCCCACCCCAGGGGATTCCTGAGGAAGGGGGGGCATAAGGGACCCTCCATGGAGGACCACCAGGATGTGGGAACATCTGCTTTCATTTTTGAGCTTGAGATCAATCAGAGATGGATACATTTGCTGGCTGGCACCTTTATTTACAGAGGTGGGTTGGCAAGGGTCTGTGGTCGGTCCGTTATCTATGGGTGCCACATCCATGGGTGGGTGAGGCCACGCCTTCAACAGGGGCAGCAGAGCATTCTACAGGGGGCCCCTAGTCATAGTAAACGAGTGCCAGGACCAAGGTGGTCAAACTCTAGAGGCAACTCACAATGGCTGCAGCGATGGGGAAGAAATAAGGAGGCAAATCCCCAATGTGTTCCTCCTTCTGTCCTTGCTGGGCTACCCTCTCCCACGTGGACTTCTCCCGTATCCTGCCTGCAATCCCCCATGGGCAGAGAGACAGAACAGTCTCATAAACTTGCTCAGGCTTTCTATCAGAAGGGTGAAGGTGCCTGCTCTCCAACATCCCTTTCCACATAATTGCTTGAAGAGGTCCACTTACCTGCTAGTCATGCCCCGTGTCTGGATGCCAGTTGTTGGGGTCCTTCTTGGATGTCTACGAGGGGATTAAAATACAGACTCCTGAGACGGGACTCTTGGTGCGGACCTAACTTTATTTTAGAAAACGTGTTCACTACAATACAGATCGAGCAGTGGCAGTTGTTGTGTTTTTCCTGAATGCAACTGTCAGTCAATGGTGTCCTGAGACATGCCCCAGCTCCTGCTCTAGGTGGGACGGGCCAGGCGCCCTCTGGCTCTGGACTGCTCGTGTCATGGGCTCCTACCCCACCAGCTAGGAGTCCCCACACACATATGAAAGCAAAAATACATTTTTTCAAAGTTATTCTACCTGACAAACAAAACTGTAACCACTCTATACATTATCCCAACAATAAAATTTTTAAAAAGTAGTATTCTTAGTTATTTAGTTATTGTGGCTGAAAGCTGAGTAACATATGAGTTTAGCATAGTTATCTTCATTTGTCCTGAGTTCCTCTTTGCCCCCTAGGTAATCAGGGTATTCTTAGGATTCTTCATTTTCTCTCTGAGCTTTCAAAACTGAATAGGCCTACATGTTCCCTGTTTTCTTAAGAGTTTATGTTACATTCAGAAATGACAAGAAGACAAAAGAATTTTATATAATGTCTGACACCACTCAGACAAAAACATCAGTTTGGTTAAAAAAAAAACATTTTGTTTCTTTTTCAAGAAATCACAAAACTTGCCCCACAGTTGTTTTGTCATCATCATGTATGAAAAGTAAAATCTAATAATAAAATTTTGACAAAACAACACAGATGTCAACCATTATTTAGGAATTTTATTTGCAAAAAGTACAACATGTGTGACAATAACAAATATTTTAGCCAATGAATAAAAATGGCTTATTGTAGATTCAATAGGAAGAAAAGACTTATTTTATTTTTTTGTGATACCAGAAATTTCCCTAGTGTCCTATTAACATTTCTAATATATAAAGCCAAAGAACCAGTCAGAACAGGTTATAAATAAATAGTCATAAATGTCACAAAATACACCTTCAAAATGATTGGTATACAGATGGCTAAAAATATATAACAACTGGTTATGTGAAAGAGTTGAGAAGTGTAAGATACCCTTGTGAATTCCTCTCTGCCATTTCAGTCTAAATTAGACAATGGAACAATGAAACTTTGAAGTTGTTTTAGAAAGTCCAGAAACAGGAGAAAAGGATACTGATAGAGGGGTGAGCTGATTAGAATATATTTTAAATATGTAGGGAATGAATACAAAAATATCCACTGCCATTTAAATAATATAAGCAAACAGAAGAAAAAAACAGAGGGAATGCAACATTTTTTACCCTACACATGACTCTGTCATTAGTTTGGATGCTTCATGATTTTAATTTTTAGAAAATATGAACTATCTGGCATGATTTGTGTAGTCACCAACTTGTACAGCAAGTGTAGTTTTTTGAATACAAAATTATATATTGGCAAATTTCATTAAGCCAAACAAAAGTTTTTTGTAACTAGACATGGTTACCTCTGTCAGTACTTCATCTATAAGCTGTCAAAATGTAGAGAAATACATTGTTTTTGATCTGCAGATTTCTTTATAGATAATATGACTGCTATAGCTTCAGGTCATTTCAAATAAACAAGAGCTTTATCTTGAGTGATTGTTGTTCTTAATGTACTATGTTATTTCTTTTCTCCTTTATTGTCCTTAGGTTAATCTCATATGGTTAACTATATCTGACTTTGTTACTTGGCATATTGTATATACATTTTTTGTTTATGTAAAAGAGGAAAGGGAAAAGAGGAAAACGAAATAATTTGGAGGGAGTGGGGAGTAGGAAAATAGGGACAATAACATAAGAGGGGGTATCAATGTGTGAGAAGTAATGCACCCAACAGCTGGTGAATGTAACTGTAACCTCTTTATACATTAACTCGATAATAAAAAATAAAATTTTAAAAAATTCTTGGTTGAAAAATAGAAACTGAAAATGGAGGTTTCCAGCTCAATCATGCTGTATTTCACATATGTGTTATTACTATGCAATATGAGGAGACAAAAAGAAGCATAGATAATATATTACTGTGATTTTTAAAATTTCAATTATTTTCCAAAATGACTAGTGTAAGACCTACTAAAGATTTAGGAGCTAATGAAATACTTGTTTACATATCATAGTAATTACCATTTAACAGAACCAATAACTAGCTTATCTTCATGACTCAGATTCAGGAGAGTTGGTCCTACATATCAGTCACTACTCATAAAGTAAAGAAGATAAACAAACACACCCCCAAAGCTTCCTGTGTAGTGATGGAAATAAAACAAAAATAAAAATGGCATTCCTATTCTGTTAAGTTACATCATAACATATAATCATGCAGTACATGTTCAACTCAGTAAAGAGTGAGACCCTTGAAAACAGAAAAAGAAGTTCAACTTGAAGTCCCATAAACTGATAGTGGGATTCTGACACAGAAGCATAATCATCGCAGTCATGTGGGCCTTGTTTGTCCACTAAATGGAGGTGTCCAAGAAGCCGTGGAAGCCCTAGGGAGACACGAATGCTCAGATGCCTGTGGCTTCCCCACCACCACACAGGCCTATAAAAGGCAGCTGGCACCCAGGGACATCCAGACTCCAGACTCCCACCTTCTGGTCCTCATCTCCACATCCACTCCTGACACCATGAGCTACTACGGCAGCTACTATGGAGGCCTGGGCTATGGCTATGGAGGCCTGGGCTGTGGCTATCGCTGTGGCTGTGGCTGTGGCTCTGGAGGCTATGGTGGCTATGGTTATGGTGGCTATGGCTATGGCTGTTGCCGCCCGCTGTGCTGTGGAAGATACTGGTCCTATGGCTTCTATTGAGGAGTTCCCACAATGGCAGAGATGATTAGCCATGCCTTCCTGCCTTCCTTCCCATATGAAATATTTAAGTATCTTCAGCAATACTAGTTAAAGCAAAGGAAATAGAATTCAGCATGCCTGTCCTGATTCTTCATTTTCAATGGGATCGTCTGATCCTTATAGAAAATGTTTTGTTTGAAAATGTATTATCCTGACAATACCATGTAAATTTCATCATATATAATGCAACTTCTATGTGAAGACATACACAGTATTAAATAAACTATATTCAAGTTTCTCCTTTGTGATTTTCTACCAAATTTTCTCCACTAAGGTGGCATATGTATGTACGAAACTATATGTCACTTATGTGCAAATATTTATGAAAGTGGAAGAGTAAGAAAAACATGGAGTCTTTTGTGGTCTCTAGGGGTCTAAAGTTAATGGAGTGAAAATATTAATCTCTGTGACCTCACACTAAATTTGTTTTTTTGTGTGTATTTTAATCTCTCCTGTCCTGTCTTTGCTTAGAGTCTTCATGTATGTTTTAATAATGGCTGATTTTTACTACAGCAATGATATTTCACATCAGAGAATTTCAAATTATGTCTATTTTTGTGCTTTTTGTCTACATAACACCAGTGCTCAGACTCCCTAAGCAGGAACCCTGATACCCACCTAAAATGTTTCTCAGGATTTAAAAATATTATTCCCTAGACAACCATAGGATATATCACATTGAAAATAGCAGTAGCTTCTCTGCAAAGCAGCCAAATAGCATTAAATACATACCTATTTATTCCATTAACAAAAAAATAAACATTAGAGCATTGCAAGATATATGAATCAAAACCGTGTGCTATTTTATCACTAGTTAATTATTATTATTTTCCTTTTTTGCATAGAAATCAAGTCTTTGCAAAGGTAGATTATCATGTACATAGATTTTCTCCAGAATCCTATTCTTTGCATCTTTACTATATATAGATTTTAATTGTTAGACTCGAGCTGACAACGATTGGGAATATCAGACACTGGGAGATATAGGCTCAGTTCTGAAGTACTTGATATGATTAGCCAGGTAAGAAAGAATCTGCCAGAGGAAGAAGAACCAACATATTTGTTTTTTGGTTTTTTTTTTTTTGGAACAGCAATCCATAGTTGAAGACATGAGTTGGCTCAATTGCTATATGAGTGTGTTGAGAGCATGCTCAGCTTACTATAGAGTCAGATTTCAACCTGAGATATTTTGTACATTCTTAAATTCTAGAGACCAATTTCCTAAGACCTACAACAGAATTACTGAAAAATTGGTTATGAATTTTGTCCATCTCCATATGATAAAAATTAATCAGTGAAGCTTATAACTTACTATAGAAGTAACATTACTGGAAAAATACATGATTTGACAAAGCTGGGAGTTTGTCCTAGTGGTAGAGTGCTTGCCTAGCATGCAGGAAGTGGTGCTGTGGCTCAAGTGGTAGAGCTCTAGATTTGAGGAAAAGCCCAAGGACAGAGCTCAGGCCCTGAGTTCAAGCCCAGGACTGGCAAAAAATAAAAATAAAAATGTTAGAGAGGATTAATGTACTGGAATAAAGATGTAAAAATTAATAAAAAGTTTTAAATTTTAATAACTACATGAGCTAAAAAACACCACATTGGATGATAAATTTACAGGATTCTTCTGCACAAAATATAAATATACTTTAATTTATTCCTCATATACGGATACTCATGATTTAAAACATTTTGTTATTATTAATAATACTGCTGTATTTTGCACATTTTTTCAGGTGGAGTATATGTCAGTCCTGGTCCTTGAATTCAGGGCTTGGATACTGTTCTTGATCATTTTTTGCTCAATACTAATATTCTGCCAATTGATCCAGAGCTCCACTTCCAGCTTTTTGGGGAAGCTAATTGTAGACAATGGTCTTCTGGACTTTCCTACTCAGGCTGGCTTTGAACCATGATTCTCAGATCTTAGCTTCATAAGTAGCTAGAATTACAGACATGGGCCATTGGCACTCAACTTTTGCTCATATTTTTTTTTTGCCAGTCCTGGGCTTGAGCTCAGGGCCTGAGCCCTGTCCTTGGGATTTCTCAAGGCTAGAGCTCTACCACTTGAGCCTCAACACCACTTCCAGCTTTTTTCTATGTATGTGATACCAAGGAATCGAACCCGGGTCTTCGAGCATGCTAGGCAGGCACTCTACCACTAGGCCAAACTCCCGGCCCCAACTTTTGCTCATATTTTAAGCAAATATCCTCGTTCACATTGTTCTTATTTAAAATGCAAACACTGGGGCTTAAACCCAGGCTTAAGAAATGGTTTTCCAAAGACATCATGCCAATGTATATTACTACTGGGATTGTGTTAAAGTTTTAGTTATTCAATATATGGCTAATGTCAAAATTTTAAGATTATTCCATTTTAAGACTTTTCAATTGAACATTTACACATGGTGTTTAGTTTTTTCCGTGCATGGACAAATTATATTTACCTGACAGTTAAAGAAGATAAAACACCATTTCAAATCTGCCAACATTATTTAGAAGGTATGTAATCCTATCTGGTTTTCTTTGTGTTATGTGAAAAAATTCTTTTTAATATTGAAGAATTTTGGCATGCATGTAGTACAGTTATCCTATCATGCTACTAATAAAGTAAATTTCCTGAGGCTTCATTGATTTATTCTTTAAAATTTATTTGAAGAAAAGGTACACAGAGGGAAAATTCTTTTGTCCGACATGAATGACAAATTAAGCAAGCACTATTTATCACAAAGATTATCCAGTCCCCACAGCACTAAAGTATAACATTCCTTTTTCTAACATATATAATACATTTTTATATTTAATCTGAATATTGCTTACTTTATATTCTACAAATTTTACTATATTTTTTAGGGTTTCAATCTTTTTAATAGGAATTTTCAGATGTACATTAAAAATGAAATAAGCAGTATGGTATGGTGAGCCCTTAGGATTTCATTGTCTAGCTTTAATGATTTTTAAGACTTTTCTTTGTTAATTTTCCCCATCTTCAGTTTTTTTCTTGACTGTAACATGTTATTGCAAATCCAGAATATTGTAGACCTCTGAAACCAGTTGGAAGAATGAAATTCAAAGACATAGTACAGAAGCTCTGAGCCAGCCTGGAGAGGCCCTACAGAGCGTGAGATGATCTTTCCTCATCCCTGTTCACAATAAATCAGGTGTCCTTCCTTCCTGTGTCCTCTTTCCAACACACACACAAAGTGCAGTGGTATATTTATTCATGGCCACGTTGCCATTTTTTTTTTTTGCACATGAGTTAATTTACATTGTCTTATCCCCTCATATCCTGCAAGGTAGGGGATCCTGTAGTCCAGATCATAGAAGCCTCAGCACTGAGCTTGGGATAATACCCAGGATATGGTGAAAGGGTGCCAGTCTAAGGGAAGAAAAAGCCAAGCAAAACAAGGCTGCTCAAGCAGACATTATTTTGACTATAAGTAAAAATATGCATCACAAATGTTCAGTCGATTTTACAACCATACATGGTCAAGTTAAAAATGAAATGAAACAAGTGTACCCTACTCCCATCTCTGAGTGGACTTAATTATACTCTGAGTGTTTAGAGAAATGCAACAGAAAGACATCAATAAAGCTTCGTCTCCAAGAGGTGATAGCATCTCTGAACTCTGACCTCACAAGTTACTTTCACCTCCATTTTCTATGAATAAAAAATGACTCCTTTGCCAGTGGAACAATAGATAAATTAATGGCTGTGTCTGTAAGAGTTATTAATAACACTTCTTGTCAACTCTCATCTTATTTAAAATGCATGTCAAACATGGAAAATCAAATGAGCTATGTATGTAAATATATTTTGTTGTATTCATGATGTAAACTTAAAGTTGATGTTGCAGAAAGTTTTCTTATTAACCTTCATTTTCATCGATTAACCTTCCAAAGAGGCTGATAATTTCCCACTTCAGATTCCTTTTTTTCCATGTTTTTAATTGTAATTAATAGAAGGGTTACATTATATTCACCACATAGAGGGTGCATTACTTCACATACATTGACACCCTTTCTCATGTCATGATCCCCATTTCCCTCCCCCAACCCCCGCTCCTACTCTTGATTTCCCCGATTCTCTATCCGATTTCAAATAACCAAAGACGCATGTATATAATATATCATATAACAACATGGAATACTGTAACAATATGAGAAAGCCAAGGGACAGCAAAAGAGATGAGAGATAACATAGTACATTATGGACAACAATCACTCATTATATGGCTTTTGTTTCTATATCCTGGAGGTACTTTCATTTAGCATCATATTATATGGCCTTATGTATTACTTATGGCCTTATGTTTTACTCTATTGTAAATCTCTGCTAGGAAAGCCCAAGGCTTCTACTGATTATGACAAATGAGGGAAACCACTGAGCCTATGTTACTTTAAGTTTGGCTTACTTCACTTAATATGATTTTTTCTAAGTCTTTCCATTTCCTTACAAATGGGGTGATGTCATTCTTTCTGACAACAGCATAGAATTCCATTGTGTATAAATACCACACACATCTTGTTGATCCATTCATCAACTGAGGGACATCTAGGTTGGTTCCATATCTTTGCTATAGTAAATAGTACTGCAATGAATAACATTGTGCTAGTAGATTTAGTATGTCCTTGTTTCTGGAAGATTGGGTAAATGCCAAGTAGTGAAAGTGCTGGGACATAGGGGAGGTCTATGTTTAGTCTTTTGAGGAACTGCCATACTGATTTCCATAGTGGTTGAACCAGTTTTCACTCCCACCAACAGTGTAGTAGTGATCCCTCCTGGGCCACATCTCCTCCAGCATCTGTTGTGAGTAGATTTCTTGATCCTGGCCATTCTATCTGGAGTGAGGTGGAATCTTAGAGTTGTTTTGATTTGCATTTCTTTTTATGGCCAGAGGTGTCAAGCATTTCTTCATGGGTCTATAGGACATTCTTATTTCTTCTTCAGAGAAGACTATCTTTAAGTCTTTGGCTAATCTTTTATTGGGATGGTTGTTTCTTTGGAGATTAGTTTGGGAATGATTCAATTATTTTTAGATATGAGGCCTTTGTCCATTGTATGGTTAGTGAAGATCTTCTCCCACTCTGTAGGCTTTCTAATTAATTTACTATCTATGTCCTTTGCCATACAGAAGCACTGCAGTTTAATGCAGACCCACTTATCTAGACTTTCTCTGATTTATTGTGTTCTTTGTCCTTATCACGAAAGTTTCGACCTTTGCCAAGGAGACCTAGTGTATCTCCTATTCTTTCTTGTAAAGTTTTCAGTGTATCTGCTTTTACCTTCATGTGTTTGACCCATTTGGAGTTAATCCTGGTGCAGGTGAAAAACAATGATAAAACTTTAGTTTTCTGCAGATGCTTAACCAGTTCTGCTGGCACAATTGTTGAAGAGGGTGTCTTTCTTCCATTCTATTTTATTTTTTGCTCCCTTATCAAAGATAGTTTGCTATATGTCTGGGTCCTCAGTTCTATTCCATCGGTCTTCAGGCCTGGTCTTGTGCCAGTACCAAGTTGTTTTGGTCACTATAGCTCTGTAGAAGAGTCTAAAGTTTGGTATTGAAATTCCTCCTATGCTGTTCTGCTTGTTTTTGCTATATGGGGTCTTTGATTATTACATATGCAATTTTGAATTGCCTCTTCTATTTCTTTAAAGAATGTCATTGGGATATTGATGGGTATTGTGTTGAATTTGTAGATAGTCCTAGGCAAGAGTGCTATTTTTATGATGTTAATTCTTCCAATCCAGAAGCATGCGAGATTTTCCATTTCCTCAGTTTTGCTTTAATTTCCTTTTTCAGGGTTTTAAAGTATTCATCAAAAAGGTCCTTTACATTCTTTGTTAAGGTCATTCGTGGGTACTTTATTTTCTTTGAGGCTATTGCAAAAGGAGTTGCTTTCCTGATTGTTGCCTCTTTCCTCTCATTGTTGGTGTATAGGAAGGCAGTTGATTTATGAGGGTAAATTTTATACCCTACTCTCTTGCCAAAGTTTTGAATCAGCTCAAGCAGCTTGAGAGTGGAATCTACAGGGTTCTTTAAATACAGAATCATGTCATCTGAAAAGAGGGAAAGTTTCCCTTCCTCTTTTGCTATTTGGATCCCCTTTATGCTTGCTTCTTGTCTTATTGCTCTGGCTAGGAATTCTAATAATTCTAATACTGTGTTAAAGAGGAGTAGAGAGAGTGGGCATCCTTATCTCATTCCTGATTTTAGAGGGAATTCATTTAGCTTTTGGGCATTACGTATAATGCTAGCTGTAGGTTTGTCATACACAGCCTTTATTATACTGTGGAATGTCCCATGGATTCCTAGTTTCTCCAGAGCTTTTAGCATAAAGGTGTGTTGGATCTTGTCAATTGCCTTTTCTGCATATATTGAGATAATCGTGTGATTCTTGTCCTTGCTCCTGTTGATGTGTTGTATTATATTAATTGATTTGCGTATGTTTAACCAGCTTTGCATCCCTGCAATGAATCCTGTTTGGTCACAGTGTACAATTTTTTGGATGAGTTGCTGAAGACGCTTGGCCAGTATTTTGTTGAAAAGTTTTGCATCAATATTCTATAGTTCTCTTTCTTTGATGAATCTCTGTCTGGTTTTCTGATGAGGGTTATAACAACTAGGTTATCTTCAACCCTGGAGATTCTTTCTTCTGCATTGTCTAACCTGCTATCAATACTTTCTACTTTATTCTTCCTCTCCCTTCCTTCCAATTGCTCATTTTTGATGCCTCTCATCTCTTGTTTTAGATCATATATGGACTTCTTTAAGTCCTTGATTTCCATTTGAGTGGTTAGCTCAGCAGCTTTACTCTCATGGGGCATTTGTTGGAGTTCGGTCAGCTTTTGATTTGTGGATTCTATGAATTTGTCCATTTTTCTTTGTAAATCCTTTATTATGGCTTCCTTTATGGCTTCTTCACGTTCCTGTATCACCAGCTAGTGCTGGGGATGGACATCCAGCTAAGCTTCCTCTGGGAAAACTTTTGCCCTTTTGAATGATGGCGCTGCCAGCACCACTTCTCAGGCTCTGGTTTGTTTGGCAGGGTCTTTGCCAGCAGTCAAGATGGCACTGCTCTTGGCTGGTGGGGGAGGAGATTCCTTCCCAAGGCCGTTCTGCGAGCAGAAGTGGAAACTTCTCCATGGAGGTACTCACAGATAGCTGGATTTTCTGGTTCTGTGAAGCTGGCTGGTCCGTGCCACAGCCAGGTGACCGCCCTGGGTGCGCGCATGCTCTGTGTGACTCTGTCTGGAGCTGGCAGGTCTGGGCTGCCGAGAAGTGAGAAGTGCTGTCTGCTCAGGTGGCTGAGGGAGGCTTTGTCTCCACAGTGGCTCTGATCCAAACTATCTTCTTGCTCTGGTTTCCTACCTTCCTCCTCCCCGACTGAGATCTCTGTGGTGCTAAAGCTTACTTAGGATCAATCTATGGGTAGGAACTTTCCCCTACGATGCTAGAACTGGTATCTTGACCAGAGCTCAGAAAGACTTACTCTGAACAGCCACCATCTTCTGCTGGTCTCCAATCAGTTTTTACTATATTTTCTTTAATCTGTAGAGTTATACATTTTATGAATTTCTGTTGTTGGTTCTAGTTTATCACAAAAGTTATGTTTGAACCAGGTATGGTGGCACCTACTTGTAATTCAAGCTACTTTGGAATACTTGAGCTCGGCAGTTACAAGACAGGCTAGGCAACAGAGAGTAAGGCCCACACATCAAGTATTCAAAGAAGGACTACCACAAAATGGAGTCCCTAGTGTTTTGGTAAGAATCTGTCTACCTACTTGCCTCAACTTATTAAGGCTAAGCCTAAGCATCTATTAATTCATATTTTTAGCAAGTATTGAAATCTAAAGGTTACTTTTTCATGTTGATATAGAAAACAAATTCCATCCAATTTTGAAATAACTCAGCTGGGTTTCATGTGAAACTGATCCTAGCAACTTACGAATTTGCGAAATATCCCAAGGAGAAATACAGCGGTGTGTTAAAATAAGTATCTACCCAATACACTCTTGATCACGTTGAATCTCATTATTTCCCTTTCCGTGGGGTTAGGCTAAAAGGAATGTAGTCTAATTCCTCACTTATTCTGCACAGCTTCCTGCCTGGCTCCAGACTCAAGAAGTGAAACATCTAACTCATGATTTCATTTTGTGTGTGTGTGTGTGCCAATCTTAGGGCTTGAACACAGAGCTTAGAAGCTGTCCCTGAGCTTTGGGGCTCAAGGCTAGAACCTGTTCACTTGAGCCACAGCTTTACTTCTGGATCGATACATTCACGTTTCTAAAACACTGGAATAAATTTATATATTTTTATGAACTTCTGGGCTACATTTTGGCAACCCCTGGTGTCATTATTATTATTGGCATTTTTACTATAAGAAAGTCTATATGCATTCTATTATACAGAGATAGAGTACCGGATGAAGCAATTCAGTGCTGTAAAAAACACAAAGCATTTAGACCTGCACAGTATAAATAATCTGATATGAAATACAACCATTAACAGAGAGGATATTTATGTTTGAAATTATGTGATGAGTTTAAATAAAGAAAATATTGTAGAAATTAGAAGGCACACATAAAAGCAAACAGTTACATGCCTGTTAGAAAAATATATATTTTCCAATATCACTAAAAAGTAATTGCCAAAACTTCTCTTTTTTCCCTCTCTTTCTGTCCTTTTTCTGAGAAAAAAGAACACAACCACATATTCAAATATTCAAACATATGTGTCAAATTAATATAATGTAATAAAACACTAAGAACAAGATATAATGGTGAAATAGTTTAATAAAATTTGCAAGTCATGGGCCAGGAGTTTAGCCTAGTGATAGAGTGCTTGCCTAACATGCATGAACACCTGGGCTCAATTCCTTGGTACCACATACATAGAAAAAAGCCAGCACTAGTGCTGTGGCTCAAGTGGTAGAGCTCTAGTTTTGAGAAAGTCCAAGAACAGTGCCTATGCCCTGAGGTCAAGGCTCAGAACTGGCAACAAAAATTTACAGGTCAAGTTTGATAGCATGTTACACAGCATAAAACTATAAAATACTTCAGGACAATCACAGAATGCAACACAAATGATTTGTCAACATGAATATAATATATTTTATTTAGTTTTTCAGATCAGATTTATGAAGACATTTAAAACTTTTCAGGTGAAGGAAATGGGAGACAGTTGCAGTAGGACAGGAGGACACAGGAAATCCTCCCAGCAGTGATGGATCCTCAGTAGAAGCCATAGGACCAGTATCTTCCACAGCACAGCGGGCGGCAACAGCCATAGCCATAGCCACCATAACCATAGCCACCATAGCCTCCAGAGCCACAGCCACAGCCACAGCGATAGCCACAGCCCAGGCCTCCAGAGCCATAGCCCAGGCCTCCATAGTAGCTGCCGTAGTAGCACATGGTGTCAGGAGTGGATGTGGAGATGAGGACCAGAAGGTGGGAGTCTGGAGTCTGGATGTCCCTGGGTGCCAGCTGCCTTTTATAGGCCTGTGTGGTGGTGGGGAAGCCACAGGCATCTGAGCATCACGTGTCTCCCTAGGGCTTCCATGGCCTCCTGGACACCTCCATTTAGTGGACAAACAAGGCCCACATGACTGCAGTGGTTTTGTTCCTATGTAAGAATTCTATGATATTTACGATCATGTCCAGCATTTTTAATGCTATGATTCATTCTATATTTAGTTTATTTAATACATGTTGATATCATCACACATCATAATGTAAATCATGGAAATACAGGTCCCATTTCTAGTTCTGTTATGGGTTGTTTCTTTTTCCACATAGGGGAATTTTTTTTAATTTAATTTTTTCTGTAGTTCTTTTCTCTCTTCCTCCCTCTCTCATTCTTTCCCTCTCTTCCTTCTTCCTTTCCTACCTCCTTTCCTTCCTTTCCTGCTCTATTTCTCCTTTCTTCAAACACTCACTCTCTTTTTTTTTTTGCCAGTCCTGGGCCTTGAACTTAGGGCCTGAGCACTGTCCTTGGACTTTCTCAAGACTCGAGCTCTAACACTTGTGCCACAGCACCATTTCTGGCTTTTTTCTTTATATGTGGTACTGAGAATTCTAACTCGGGTCTTCTTGCATGCTGGGCAAGCATTCTACCACTAGGCCAAACTCCCTGCCCTCACTCTTTTTGAAAAAAAAAAACGTTTAATAAAGAAACAGAAAGGTTTTCTGATTCTTTCTCATAGCAATGAACTAACTGTCACATTGTCATTATTTAGTGGCAAGTTACTCTAATCTATAAACCCATTTGAGATTGATCTGAGCCCATTTCTTAGAGTATATTATTTCAAACTTCACAGAAAACAAATAACCATCTTATGGATCAAAAATCACATGTACTCCAGCTTTAAGTTTTATGAAAGAAGAATAAATTCTCTTGCCGACAGGAAAATACTTAGAAACTATAGCAGGACTTCCTGAAACTTATTTTACTATTCATAATACACAGTTTTTCTAAATCATGACAATATATTGGTACCTTTCACAATGTACTGAGTTGCCATTTTGATAGCTATAATGTCATGATTAGCTGATATTTTCAACATGAAAAAGGCTTCACTCTGCTGTAGTCTTATTTTTTTTCTTTTTTTGCCCATCCTGGGCTTGAGCTGAGGGCCTGATCCCTGTCCTTGGACTTTCTCAAGGCTAGAGCTTTGCCACTTGAGCCTCAGCACCACTTCCATTTTTTTTCTATGTATGTGATACCAAGGACTTGAACTCGGGTCTTCGTACATGCTAGGCAAGCACTCTACCACTAGGCCAAACTCCCAGCCCTGTTTTCTTATTTTTTAAACTTAGAAACAATTTGCAGGAACCGAATAGGAGGTACATAATACAATTTTTGGTGTTGTAAAAGACACAAATCATTCAAACATACATAAATGTAAATTCCCTGATTTGAACACAACCATTGCTATAGAAAATATTCATGTTTAAAATTATACAAAGAGCATAAAGAAAAGTCATAGTAGAAGTTGAAAGATACATATGAAACTGTTCTTTATGTTCTTGAAAAAATTTGATACTACCATAATTTTAAAAACTGAAAACAAGAGCTCTCCTTCTCTCTCTCTCTTCTTTTCTCTCTCTGTCTTTCATTCTCCCTTCTCCTCTCTCTACTTTGAGTCCTTCATTCCAAGGTACCAAACCCCCCCATGCACACAAAACTTCTGCTTAATTATATACACACAAATATATAGGATATAACTGTAATGTACTGACAGCCACATTTGCAATAAAACACATTTCACTTAACATTTAATACCTTCACCAAAATATAAGTGTCGAACTTGATCACATTTTGAACAAAATTATGGAACTGTAAAATATTTCTGCCCTATCACATAATCTCATTGAAGAATGGGGAGTCAATATGGGTATGGAACATTTTATTTAGTTTTTCAGACAGTTCAGTGTATAGATAGTATTTATGAAGACATTTCGAAATTTCTCATGAGAAGAAATGTGGAGATAGTACAAGCAGTACAAGAGGGTACAGACAACCATCGTAAGCAAAAGAGGGAACTCCTCAGTAGAAGCCATAGTAGAAGCCATATCTTCCACAGCACAGTGGGCAGCAACAGCCATAGCCATAGCCACCATAACCATAGCCACCATAGCCTCCAGAGCCACAGCCACAGCCACAGCGATAGCCACAGCCCAGGCCTCCAGAGCCATAGCCCAGGCCTCCATAGTAGCTCCCGTAGTAGCTCATGGTGTCAGCAGTGGATGTGGAGATGAGGACCAGAAGGTGGGTGTCTGGAGTCTGGATGTCCCTGGGTGCCAGCTGCCTTTTATAGGCCTGTGTGGTGGTGGGGAAGCCACAGGCATCGCATCTCCCTAGGGCTTCCATGGCCTCCTGGATACCTCCATTTAGTGGACAAACAAGGCCCACATGACTGCGGTGGTTTTGTTCCTATGTAAGAATTCCATGATCAGTTCATGAGCCAAATTCATCAGTTTGAAGGTTTTGGAAGACTACATTTAGTTGATTCAACAAGGGTGACTTCACTGGACACTAGGAGGTAAACCATGAAATCAGATATTCTATTTCTACTTCCCTTCTGTTTTCCCAATTCTCCATGAGGAAAATATTTTTGTTTTACTTTCTTCTCCTCCTCCACTCTCCCTCCCACCCACCTCCCTCTGTCTGTC
The DNA here is from genome assembly GCF_031878675.1 of Megascapheus bottae. NCBI lineage: Eukaryota > Metazoa > Chordata > Mammalia > Rodentia > Geomyidae > Megascapheus > Megascapheus bottae. Next base: position 96,142,360 of record NC_143509.1, read on the forward strand.
ACCCTATCTTTTAATTTGTTATAGTTTTACCTCAGCAGACTAGTGCATCATTCTCAGGAACAAAGATCTAGTAAATTTTATATTATGATTATAGGAGGACAAGTTACATAATATGAATGTATATTTGAGATTTATGCAGATTTCAAAATATGTATTCAGATTTAGAAAATAATATTTGTATTTTTCAGAAAATAAATTCCCATCTTTGAGAGTAGGACTAAAGTACAAGTTTCAATCTTTCAAAAGAAAAAATAATATTCTCTTTCTTTGACTAGAAAATAAAGTAGTATTTTTGCTAAGTGATGGAGTATGGTTATATATAATACATTATACATACTAAATGTTTCTGCTAATAATTAAAATAGATTTCCAAGTTCCAAAATAAAATTTAAGTCCTTAGTCAGTCTTAGTTTCATCAATAGAGTTGGGTTTTGATATATTACATTGGGTAAATTTCTTTGGGCATAATATCGCTATTTCTTGAAAATAAAGGATGAAATTCTCAACTCAAGTTTTGTAAAATTTCATTATCTAATAAATATTTCACAATGTAATAGAAATTTGTGAAAAAGGTATAGATGTTAGCCTTTTGAGGGAATCTTAAAAACATGGTGCACAAATGTAAATGCTTGTATAAGAATGTTGAAATGTTTAAGTACACAGAAGATTGTAGCTTTGAGCTGATAAATAGTGATCATTTATGGAAATTTTTAATAACAAATATCTACCAGACAACATTTGATCTGCATTGACTTTCCTGACTCTTAGTATAAAAATAAAATTATATGTTGTATGTGAAGCAAATGTTATCTTTTCTGAGATAACAGCCAGTGCCTATGGTATAATTATCAATAAAAAAAGGAAAGTTATTGTGTAAGAAAAAAAAGCATATTTGATGACCAAAAATGTCCTTACAAATTTGTTATATCAAAGCCTAATGTGCTAGTACATGCCTGTAATCCTTGCTAAACAGCATGGGAAAAAGATAATAGCTATCCCAGATAACCTGGACAAAAGCATGAAATCCAGTCTGGTGACATGTCTCAAGTGGTACAACTGCAGCCTAGCAAACACAGGGTTTTGAATTCCATTCCCAACATAGGAAAAAAAAGAATTTGACATATTTCTTTGAATTGATAGTCTGGTTAATAGTCATGGTGTCTTCTGAATTTCATGGAGATTGCATGACCCTAGATTAAAATTTTACATTCCGATCCGTGAATGTTTGCTACAAAACACCTCAGAATGCTCCCTAAGACATTGTTGTCCTAATTCTCTCTTCTCTCTCTGTTTCTCCCATCACTGCCCCTGTCTTTCATGTGGAGAAACACACATGCACATGTACACACAAATAAGCTAACACACATACAGAGAGAAGCAGGACAACAAATGAATTGGAGCATCATTTAGAGTGGTAATAGTTGATTCAGCATAAACTCTGTCTTTATGCTAAGCCTCTGTGTGTGTGGCTTTCTCAGCCATTCTTTCCATTAAAGTTGGATAGAAACCCTGTAGGAAACAATTTCCCCAACAAAAAGGAGAGGCATTTCATCTTGTCACTATTCTCTAACAGCCCATGAACACTCCTAGTTATATGGAATTTACATTTTCGGCTTTCTAAGTTATTTACATTTTATTTAATAAATACAGAAGAATATATGTATGTTATATACATTTGACTATTGTTCAGGGCAATATGTGAAAAAATAAGGTTTGTTTGTGAGGTCTTATTTGTGTATCTGTATCTATTGGTAAATTATATCGAAGAATGGATATACAATTGAGAAGAATCAAAGATATTGATCAAAGTTGTTAAAAATACTATGATCCCTAGAAGGTTTATACAGCAGAGGAAGAATTAGAAATTGTTAGAAATGGATTGTGAACTGAAAGGATTACTTTGGAAAACCCATTCAATTTTATATACTCAAAATTAAGGCATCCTACATCCAGTAATTTTTTGCTGGTTCCAGGGGTGGAACTCAGGGCCTGAGCACTGTCCTTGGGCTTTGTCAAGGCTAGTAGAGTTCTACCACTGGAGCCACAGAACCACGTCCAGCTTTTTCTATGTATGTGGTACCAAGGAATCAAATCCAAGTCTTTGAGTATGCTAAGTAAGCACTCTACCACTAGGCCAAACTCCCAGCCCCCATCCAGTAAATTTATATATATTAATATACTCAACATAAAGGGACACATTTGTTTTCCTGATGTGATTTATTTTACTGTTAAAAATAAAGTATATAATTACTTATTACTTAAAAATGAATTGTGTTACACACCTAGCATAGATCAACACACAGAAGAGAAGAACAGAGCTTTTTACTAAGCTCATTATTTCAAACCTCGGAATCATTAACTTGAGCAAAATAAGCCAGAGTGCACAATCTTAACTGACCCTAAAAATTGGCATATAAGAAAATTGACACAGTGGACAGAACATTGCTAACTGTGGCTTATAGTGAATTGGGAAGGTTTTTCTGAATATTATCATACTTTCCATTTAACCTGGGTGAATTATTTCTTATAAAAGTTATTTGCACCTAATTCTGCTATTCTTTGTAATTCTAAACAATAAGAGATAAAACAGGTATTTTTGTTATTCCTACTAGGTACTCATCAATATACGAATTTAATTTCACTGAACAGTTTTCTGTTAATTCATTCCTTACCTAATAATCTTAGATCAATGATTTTTATAAATCTAATAAGAATTTCACACGCATCAATTGCATACTTTTATTCTGTTTTTCCCCCTCCCATTCCCTAACCTCTCATCCACATGTCCCAGAAAGCAACCACATATAGATAAACATATCAAATTGAAAATAAATTAATAAACTCATAAGAAGCACTTGTTTTAATTTATGGTTTATTTTATAATATACATCATTTCACAATAATTGAGAGTCACATTTGATACCACTTTCCATAGAATAATAAAATTTGAAAGTATTTCTTCTGGCTATCTCACAATCCAAATTTAAAATGATGAGCCAAAATGAACACCATGCATTTTGATTATTTCTGGGAGCTGGATGACTAGTTGAGCTTTCTGAAGATATTCCAAGTTTCTCCTGGGATGGAAGAAGAAGAGACTTGCAGTACGACAGGAGGACACAATGAAACATCGCAGCAGTGGTGGATCCTCAGTAGAAGCCATAGGACCAGTATCTTCCACAGCACAGCGGGCGGCAATAGCCATAGCCATAGCCACCATAACCATAGCCACCATAGCCTCCAGAGCCATAGCCACAGCCACAGCGATAGCCACAGCCCAGGCCTCCATAGCCATAGCCCAGGCCTCCATAGTAGCTGCCGTAGTAGCTCATGGTGTCAGGAGTGGACTGTGGAGATGAAGACCAGAAGGTGGGAGTCTGGAGTCTGGATGTCCCTGGGTGCCAGCTGCCTTTTATAGGCCTGTGTGGTGGTGGGGAAGCCACAGGCATCTGAGCATCATGTGTCTCCCCAGGGCTTCCACGGCCTCCTGGACTCCTCCAATTACTGGACAAACAAGGTCCGCATGACTGGATAATTTTGTTTCTGTATTATAATTTATGATAAGGTTTTGAGCCGAATTGTTCACATTTTCAAATTTTTCCTCTGACTCTGTATTCAGTACACAGCATGATGTCAATGGTGAATAGGTATTCCACTTCTATTTTTATTCTGTTTTGTTTCTGTTTTTTCAAAGGATAAAACATTTTTGTGTTGATTTTTGACTTTCTTACTGTCCTTTTCTCTGTCATTCATTCTCTCACACACAACTGGTACACACATGCACACACACACACACACACACACACACACACACACACACAATCTATGTCTTCATTCCTTCTTTGTCATCCAGGCCTTCCTCCCTTTCTTCTTCACTCTTTCTCTTTTCCTGCATACCTTACTGCCAGACATCTCCTGCTCTTCTCTCCTTTTTCTGAAGGTTATTTCATCTGGAGTCTCATGGTCATGAAAAATGAGGTAGTCATTTTTTATATTGTGATTGCTTGAAGGCAAGTTACTACAATTTGTACATATACTTCAGACTTACTCAGAAGCCATCCTTGTTTAGTGTGCATTATTTGAAACATTCAGAGAATAAAGGACCATCTCACATAATAATAGCCCATGTAATACAACATTCAGTTTTACAAAGGGAAATATACTCTTCTGTCTTTTGATCTTTAAGTCTTTATTAGTTAGATAGGTCAGCATATATAATATAACATATTAAATGTTGTTTTCAATAATTAAAATAGATTTTCATTTGCTGAAATAAAGTGTGCAGCCTGATTATGTCCATCAAGATTTATCAATAGTGTTGATTTTTAAAATATTATTTGGGCAAATAATGATTTTAGGCAAAATGTGGTGATTTCTTGAATATCAAATGAAACATCCTATATTCAACTTGGTGTAAAAGTCATTGTTTTAATGGTAATTTTTACAATGTTCTAGGGATTTGTTAGTAAACATCAAATAATTCATATAACTTGGGGTAAATTGCAAAGGAAAAGTTTGTTCTCACAAGCATCAATGCCTGTTGGAGATAGACACCTTAGTAAATTAAGGATTCTGGCTCTGAGATGGTGATTAGAGATGTTGTCTAGAAAATTTTGAAAACTTGTGTGGAGTAACCAGAAGCCATCAGACAGGGATCTTTCCAGTCTACACTTGCTGATAGGGAGGATGCGGGGAGAATCACTTGATGGATGAAACAGGTCTATCTCTGGTCTGAGACACCATGTTTATAACATAGACTTTACTTAAGGTACAGTAGACAAAGACAGAAATGATTAGACATAGTGACAAGATAAAGGACTATTTTGGTGACTAAAATATCTGTGAAAATTTATTTTAATATTAAGGCCTGTTGTGGTATCATATGCCTGTAATCATAGCTATACCAGATGTCAAGTGTAAGTAGAGTAATTCAAGGCTAGACTGGGAAAAATCATGAAATCCTTCTGACACAACTAAAAAAAAACAGTGGGGAGGGACTGGTCACATGAATCAAGTGATAGAAGCTTTGTCTAGTGAGTAGAAGGCTTTTAGTTTCATTCCCAGTATTATAAAAACTAACAACATATTATCATGAATTGTAGTGTGGCTTGATAATTACTCGTGGAAGAGTACATGACATTAGATTAAAAAATTGATTTTCAGATTACTGAATTTCAGGGTACACAGTAACTGAGGAAATACTCCAAGACCATTTTTTCTGTGTTTCATTTCTCTGTACCTCATCATTATTATACTATTTCATGTGCATATACATTCATAAGTCACACACACAAAAACAATAATACTCAAACTTACAAGTAAATATCATACTTTGTGATTTTTCTATTTTAGATCTTCAGTGGGTAGACACAAGCATACACAATATATCATAAGTTAAATATTTTTACATTAATTAAAATAAAGTTTCATCTGAGCTTGTCTGTTAGGATTTCATTGATAGTGTTGATTTTTAAAATATTATGTTGGGTAAATAACTGGGCAAAATGTTATAAATTCTTGAACATCAAATGAATCAATCTTTATTGTACTCATTATTGTGTAAATTTCCTCAATTTATTGGTGATTTTACAATGTCGAAAAGATTTGTTGAAAGTATTGAAAAAATGATTTTGGGGGAAATTTCAAAGAAAGTATGTGCATGTACAAATATAAATTGTTACATGATATGGATACAGTGTCTCAGCACATTGAAGATTACGGCACTGAGATGGTGAAAAGAAATACTATTTTGAAATATTTGAAACTAAATCAGCAGTCATTAGACAGGGATTTTATCAGTTGATAGGGAAGATGATATATGTGCCATAAATTATCTCTCTTCTGAGACATCAAGCATTGTTATGTAGTCTGTACTTAGGGTATCATTAATAGACACCTTATGTGTAATAGTCAATATATATCTCATATATATCTTATATATATGTACATATAAGATAAAGAACTATTTTGGTAACTATGGTGTCTTTGAAGTTTGTTATGTTGCTATTATGGTTCTATGAACTATACTCATGGTTAATGCAGATACAGAGGTATGTAGTAATTCACGCTGAGCAGGAGTATGAAATTCTTCTTCAAACAACCAGAGAGGATCAATTACCATGAATTGGTAATCTAATCAGTTACGGTTCCTGCACCATGTAGAAGAATGCATGATATTAGAGTAGCAAATTGATTTTCAGATCCTTGTATAGAAACTGAGGGAAAATCCTAAACTAGTACCGCTTTTCGGTACTATGTCTGTTGTCTGTCTCCCATTTTTATGTATATTCCATCACTGCTCCTTTTCTGTACTCTATACTGAAGTGGATGCATTTCTTCTCCTGATATGATTTAATATTAAAAAGTAAAAATATGTAACTGATTATTACTGGAAAATTAAATACATTCTTATTTCTTCCCGAAACAAGAAAAAAATCTATAATCAAGATTTTGCATCTTGAAAATATTGAACAGAGCAAAATAAAGAGGAATATACAATCTCATTTTAATTTTAACTTCTATCTATAAGAAAAATTAATTTAGAAGACAGAATATTGGTAACCTTTTATTTTGTGACTTGCAAGGGTTTTCAAGGTACTATCATCCTTTTTTTAATCTGCGATGGGTTATATGTTATAACTATGACTGGCACATAATTCTTATTCTCTTATAAAATGACATGGGATAAAGAAGGCATTTTTGTATTTACACAACTTGCTCATCCAGTTCTACATTTAATTCAGTGAGCAGATTTCTGTTCATTTTCTCTCTTTGTTAATAATCTTAGATTAGCTATTTGTTAGAAATAATTTTCTATTATATTAGAATTTATCACCTCTCATTCTCAGCCCTCCAGTATCATTCCTCAAGAACCAACAGTAAACAGCATAAACTCATAGGAAACAATCTTTTTAGCAAAATATGGTTTATTCAACAATATATCTCTTTTCACAAAAATTGAGCTTGAAATTTGGACCTAATCTACCCCCAGAATAACAAATGAAGAAATAATTCTTCAAATTATCATACAACCTAATTTTAAAAGTAATGAGTTAAATGACCATGATGCATTTCATTTCGATTTGGAAGTATATTAGAGATTTCTGAAGATATTCAAAGTTTCTCCTGGGATGGAACAAGAAGAGACTTGCAGTAGGACAGGAGGACACAGGAAATCCTCTCAGCAGTGGTGGATCCTCAGTAGAAGCCATAGGACCAGTATCTTCCACAGCACAGCGGGCGGCCACAGCCATAGCCATAGCCACCATAACCATAGCCGCCATAGCCTCCAGAGCCACAGCCACAGCGATAGCCACAGCCCAGGCCTCCATAGCCATAGCCCAGGCCTCCATAGTAGCTGCCGTAGTAGCTCATGGTGTCAGGAGTGGATGTGGAGATGAGGACCAGAAGGTGGGAGTCTGGAGTCTGGATGTCCCTGGGTGCCAGCTGCCTTTTATAGGCCTGTGTGGTGGTGGGGAAGCCACAGGCATCTGAGCATCATGTGTCTCCCCAGGGCTTCCATGGCCTCCTGGACACCTTCAAGTACTGGACAAACAAGGCCCACATGACTGGATAATTTTATTCCTATATTAGAATTTTATGATCAGTTTTGAGCCAAATTGTTCTGCCATTTTTAAGGTTCTGTTTACTTCTGTTACCCAGTGGGACAGAAATCATGAGCATGGGTATGTTATTCCATTTTTGTTGTGTTTTGTTCCAATTCTTCTACAGAGAAGAGTTTGTTGCACACCTCTATCTCTCTTTCTAGCCATTCTCTGCATCCCTCTCAGAATAATAGCAAAGTTAATAGAAATTATTCTGAATATAGTGAAACACTGTTTGGAGTGGTAACAACTGAGTAAATACGAGCTTCATTTTCTCCTATGAAATAAACATGGTCAGCTGTCTGTATATTTGAGATTCCTCATCCACGGTTCAACTGATCTCAACTCAGATGGACACAACATGGGGAAAATGTTTGCTTTTTTATTAAACAACTATTTCATCATGTGAGTATCCCCAAATAGCTCAGCATCATCTCTACTTACACAGAATTTACAGTGCTTTGGACACCATAATTTTATGTAGGTTGTCTTAATTAGACTGTTTGTTTTTGTATGTAACATAACTAATGTATTTTTCATTGGTCTAAATAATTAATTATAATTTACTTAAAGCCATTTTTTAATCTTTTAGTAGTTGTACTAGTGAGTTATATTTCAGCATGTCTGTTGTAGAGTACAATGCATCTTGACCAATATTTAAAGCTATTTTAATCCAGCTCAATCTTATTTAGTTATTACATTTGCCAAACAAGTAATCCTTATTTATACCATATTTATTATATTAATAAATGTTTGGCACTAGAAAGGAGCTTTTCAGCCCAAATCTGTATGTTTCTTACATACAGATGTCCTTCAGTTACATACAATAGCACCATTTCTACAAGAAGAATGTGGAAATAGGATTGTAGGCCTAGGTATGTGGTTCTAATTTCTCTCCTCCTTTCAGTTGAATTAATGGGAATCACTGTAAAGTTACAAAGGAATTTTCTACATTCTGTCATTTAAACAAACATTTCATTATTTGGGAGCTATCGAGAGAGAACATACTGTGTGTTGGTTAAGACAATTGAATTAGATTATTATTAGTGTGATTATACTTCCAAATATAACCTATGCTCAGTATTATGTGCTATAAGATATAGCAAAGCCAATTGAAAATATGAATCTGTCCCCAGGGCAATGCTATTTAGTTCTTTATGGAGACATTTTTCAATGTTAAAGTGTCAAAAAATAATCCTTTAAATTATTTACATGAGAATAAGGTGGTTTGGCATCTCTTTAACATAAAAAATAGAAAATAATCAGAATTTGAAAATAAAATCAAAATCATTATATTCTATGCAATCTACCTGAGGCAAAAATATTATGATAATGACTACTATGATATATCTAATATGAAATAGTAAACATCAAGATGTATTAAAAAATATACCCTAAAATTAAAAATAGTGGGAATAAAACATCTGCCTTGGTTATCAAGTTGCATCTGCACAAGAAGGAACTCGATAACGTTTGATTTGTTGATAACCCGAGGGAATGAAGGCAAACTCTGTACATGGAGATGAACAGGGATATCACCCCAAAAATGCAGTAGCTGTTGTATAGAGCAGTGGCAGTCAAGGAAGACTCCAAGATGATGCTCATGGACATTAATTTGCTAATTATTTTTGACAAAAGAACATAAAGTAAGGGCCTCAAACTTTCTAACTGATAAGATGGAATGGGTGGTTATAAATGGTGTTGAGTAACATAAATACACAACTCTGAAAGACTGGAAAAGTTAGGGAGGAATAAAGATTCATTAATGTTTTGGGGACACAGTATCCTGTGGAAGAGAAAATGTACACAAAGATTTCATGTTTCTAATAGTTATGGGGCGTAAGGGTTCATTCATTCACCCAAGTAAAGGGATAACCTCACTTACATTTTCATTTGTTTCTTAATTCTGAATGTATCAATTTATTCTTTCCATTATGGAATTTTATTTATACAATTTATATAACTTACCTCGGTTTTGTTTTCCATTATAGTGTATTCCTTGGGTGCCTAGGAGAAGAACCTTAGTTTCTAATAGAATAAACTTTCGTATGCCTTTGGAAATTCTCATGTGATAATGAGAAAAACCCTTATTCAAATTCTAAACTGGAGCTACATAATGGAACAAGAGCTGGTCAATGGGGCAAAAAGTAAAGATTCTATGACCTGTATAACCAAGAGAAAGTTCTGGTATTTGAGTTTTGGAAGCAGCTCCATATTATTCTCCGCTTCTTGTTTACTTTCATTTCTTGTAGGAACTGGAAATTACCTTTCTTAAGTTCTTCTCTTAGAAGCATTTCAAGACAAAGTATTCTAATAATATGCTCACAGTCAAAACTCAACATGATAGATTTGAAAAGAACAGGAAGTCCTTTTGCGGAACAGAGGGCTGATGTGTGAGCTGTTAGAGCAAGTAGGAGTTGGTCTCAGGGGAATGCCTGAGCTTCCTGAGGCTTCTTCACTGAGGCTCCAGAGTAAGTCTCAGCTATGGCGAATGCATTTCTTGATTTTTTCCCTCACACAAAATTTTCAATGACTGAATGAACTACTACTTCTCTTACTTGAATTTTTTCCTCTGATTCTTCTACATTCTATTTCATGTATTTAGTAATATCTTAATGAGAACATAATATCATTTTGGATATGAAATTTACAAGATTGTATGCAAATTACTGCCTACATTGTTAACAGACAGACAACATTTGTCTGGTTGTTTCTGAAAAGAAGGAATACTCTTTTTTTAAATGCCTTTTTTTAAAAATTAGAAATAAAAAATATTTACAAGGAAAAGTTACGTATAGATTTTTAGAACTCTTGGCCAAACTTCATCTGTGGATGCTCAAATACTTTAGATAAAATGACGACGCTTTCCCATGTTTTTGTGGTTTTGATATGTATGGGTTGCAGGATTGGCCCCTAGCTTGTAGGTCCAGTCTTTGAGAGGTAATTGGATTCCAAAGCTCTGACATAATCAATGAATTATCCTTAAGTTGATAATTTGATGGCATTTCAGTATTGGAATATGAGGAAAACTTAGAGATAAGACCACCTTAGAGGAAGCAGGTCACTATTTCTCCAGGGCCCCTTTCTGTTTCCTATTCATTATGACATAAACATTTGCCACATTGTCTTACCATTAGGAAACCTGCCTCACATGGTGCCCAAAACAAGTCCGACAAAATTTTGACTAAATCACTAACCCCAAAATAACCCTCTCTCTTGTTAAGCTTATGTTTTCCTCATATAATTGCAGTAGTTAAAGTTCTGCTTCATAACACGGTCACTTATTTTGTGGAAAGTTTCAAATAATGTTTTCTAAGCAATAGATTCTGAAAAAGCATCAAATATATGTGCAGAGAGTAGTAACATATTATGAAGTAATCATGATATAACAATAAATAACAGCAAGAGCTCATTGTTCATGGAAAAACTCAGCAAGCCAGTCTGTCCAGATGGAACTATTTTCAAAAAAAAAAAAGAAAAGGTGGGAAAGAAAGAAAGAAAGAAGGAAGGAAGAAAGGAAGGAAGGAACGAAGGAAGGAAGGAAGAAAGAAAGAAGGAAAGAAGGAAGGAAGGAAGGAAAGAAAGAAAGAAAGAAAGGAAGGAAGGAAGGAAGGAAGGAAGGGAAGGAGAAAAGAGGGAAAAGATAATTGGAATCCAAAAATATTTTCCCTTTGGAGGAATGGGCAACAAAACAGAATGAAAATAGAAATGGGATACCGAATTTAAAAATTTACAACAAATTCTGTAATAAAGTCACATCTATTGAATGAACTGTGTTAAAGCCTTAAAAATGGAAGGATTTGGTTGAAAACAGATCATGGAATTCTAATATAGGACCAAAACCATTGCAGTCATGTGGGCCTTGATTGTCCACTAAATGAAGGTGTCCAGGAGGCCATGGAAGCCCTAGGGAGACACGTGATGCTCAGATGCCTGTGGCTTCCCCACCACCACACAGGCCTATAAAAGGCAGCTGGCACCCAGGGACATCCAGACTCCAGACTCCCACCTTCTGGTCCTCATCTCCACATCCACTCCTGACACCATGTGCTACTACGGCAGCTACTATGGAGGCCTGGGCTATGGCTCTGGAGGCCTGGGCTGTGGCTATCGCTGTGGCTGTGGCTGTGGCTCTGGAGGCTATGGTGGCTATGGTTATGGTGGCTATGGCTATGGCTGTTGCCGCCCGCTGTGCTGTGGAAGATACTGGTCCTATGGCTTCTACTGAGGATCCACCACTGCTGAGAGGATTTCCTGTGTCCTCCTGTCCTACTGCAAGTCTCTTCTTCTTCCATCACAGGAGAAACTTTGAATGTCTTCAGAAATCTCAAATGTAATTCTAAGTCTAAATGAAATGCATCATGCTCATTTAACTCATTTATTTTAACTCATTTCTTTGTGAAAACATACATATTAATAAATAAACCATCTTTTGCTAAGAATGTAATTTCCTATGAGTTTAAAATATTTGTTGTTGGTTTTTGAAGGATAGAATTGAAGGACTGACAATGAGATGAGGTTGTTTCTAATATAGTAGAAAAATATTAATTACTTCTAACAAATCATTAAACTAAGTTTATTAGCTAAGAGAGATGAACAGAAATCTGCTTACTGAATTAAATGTACATCTTGATGAACAACTTGTAAAAGAAACAAAAATTCCTCCTTTTTCTCCTGTCATTTTGAATTATGGAAAATAAGTAGAATTATGTGCCAGTAGTTGGTATAAAATATAACCCACTGCAGATAAGGCAGAAAGATTTATAGTACACTAAAAATCCTTTTGATGTTACCAAAATTAAAGGTTACCAATTTCCTCCCTTCTCAATCACTTTTTTTTGTAGATAGAATTTAAAGTCAAAACAAAATTGTGCATTCTTTATTTTGCTCAATTTAGTATTTCTGAGATTCAAAATCAGGAGGATAGAAAGGTAGTAAAACTTTTATTTCTGTATTGCCCCATGGCAGATCTAGAATGCAATTCATTTTCAAGCAATAAGCAGTTACAAATTTTTACTTTTTAATATTAACTCATATTGGGAAAACAAATGTGTCCATTTCTATTGAAAATGGAAACATACATAAAATTTCTGGATGCAGGGTACCTGAGTGCTCTTCGTGAAAGTATAAAATCAAAGGTTTCCCCAAATCAGTTCTACCAGTTCTCATTCTATTTCTAATACTGTTTCTAATTCATCCTCAGCCTTGCAAAGCCTGGTTACATTTAGGTTTTAAACACTTGTAATTATTCTTGTTGATTCTCTTAATTCTATAGCCAAGCTTCTAAATCTCAACAGTATTACTTTAGCAACAGACAAATACAGAAATGGAAATACATGCATAAAACTCTTCTAAGTTTTCTTCATATATATGGCAAGACAATAAAAAAAATCTAACATACCTAGCCAACACATAGCCTCTTGTATCTTTTAAATCAACTATAATCCTTTTTCAATTCGAAAAGTAACACAAATCCCACAAAATAGCCAGGATACTAGGTTATTTAGAGAAATGTGACAGAATGATATATCTTTCCTTCATTAATACACAGGTAATTTTCCCCCAAAATACTCTGAATTCACTAACAAGAATGGATGAGAAAGCAATAGACACAGAAGGTTGACTGTATTTATTTCATAGGAGGAAGTGGCATTCATGTTGAATGAAATAATCCCACTCTAAATTATGCCTCCATGCATGCAATCAGGTTAATTTCTTTTCATTATTTTGCTTTCTAACCTGTTCTGCTGTATATATAAATGAACATGTGTCAGGAGGGTTGTGTGTATGCATATGAAATAGAGGAACAGTGAGATACAGAGAAATGAAACACAGACAACAATGTCCTCAAATGTTTCCTCCCTTTCTGCATACCCCAAAATCAGTAATCTGAAAATTGATTTGTGGGTTAATCTTATGTCAGGCAATTTTCCGTAAGACTCAGAAGCCAAAACTGATCAGACTATCAATTAAGTATACATCCAATTAGTTTTTGAATGCTGGGAATGGAACTCAGATCCTTGAAATCACTAAGCAAATCTTCTATCACTTGATTCTTTTTTCTAATTGTTTTTCCAAAAGGATTTCATGCTCTTTCTCAGGTTAGTTTTGGGTTGTTCTATTCCTACTTGGCATCTCGCATAGCTACGCTTATATAACAAACTTTTCAAAGACATATTAGTCACCAAAATAGTCCTTTACCTTGTCATTGTAATCATCTCTCTCTTTGCTACTGATACCTTAAGTATAGGCTGTGTTACAAAGGCAGGGTATCTCAGAAAATAGATAATTTCTGGCACATGCATCACATGATTCTCTGTCCATTTTATCAGTGCATACCAGCACTGGTAAAATCTCAGTCTGATGACTGAAGATTACTTTATATTTGATTTCACATTTTCCAGATATGATCTCTAATAAATGTCTCAGAGACATCCTTAATGGGCTGAGATATTGTATCTATCTCCTATATTCCTTTATGGTTGTGAATCAATATTTTTCCTTTGAAATTGCCCTCATATTTTACACTTGAAGCATCATTTCTAAAAAATCTCTAGGACACTGTAAAAGAACCATTAGACTAAGGAATTTTACACACAGTAGAATAAAGGATATTTCATTTGATGCTCAAGAAATCATAACATTTCAAAAAAGTTATTTACTAATATAATATTTTCAAAATCAACACTAAATTAATGAAATGTTGATGAAATCAGGTTTCAAACGTTATTTGGAAAATTGAATATCTATTTTAAGTATTATAATAAACATTTAATGTGAATAGTATAATATATATGCTTCTCTATCAAATAAAGACATAAAATTCAAAAGAAAGAAAACAGAACATTTCCTTTTGTAAGATTTACAGTATGTAGAGTATTGTATAATAGATGATCCTTGATTTTCTAGAATGTTTAAATAATGTGCACTAAACAATAATGGTTTCTCAATAATTTTCCAATATATCAACAGACTGTAGTAATTTACTTTCAAGAAATCACAATATAAGAATGACTACTTCATTGTTCATGATCAAGACAACAGTAAATGAAACTCTAGATGAGACTTTCTTCATAAAAATAAGAGAAGAGCAGGAGATGTGTGTTTGGTAGTAATGTGAGCAGTAAGAGAAAGAAAGAAAGAAAGAAAGAAAGAAAGAAAGAAAGAAAGAAAGAAAGAAAGAAAGAAAGAAAGAAAGAAAGAAAGAGAGAAAGAGAGAGAGAGAAAGAGAGAAAGAAGAAGAAGAAGAAGAAGAAGAAGAAGAAGAAGAAGAAGAAGAAGAAGAAGAAGAAGAAGAAGAAGAAGAAGAAGAAGAAGAAGAGGAAGAAGGGGGTGGAGGAGGGGGTGGAGGAGGGGAGGGGAAGGAGGGGAGGGGAAGCAGAGGGAGGGGGGTGGAGGGGGAGGGGGTGGAGGGGGAGGGGGTGGAGGAGGGGAGGAAGTGGAAGGGGAGGGGGAGTAGGAGAGGGAGGAGGAGGTAAAGAAGATGGAATGGACACAGATACTTATCTGTGTGTATGTGCATGTGTGTTGGTCCCTGGTGTGTGTGTGTGTGTGTGTGTGTGTGTGTGTGTGTGTGTGTGTGTGTGTGTGTGTGTAAGAGAGAGAGAGAGAGAGACTAAGAGGGGACAGAGAGAAAGCCAAATATCAACACAAAAATGTTTTTCTTCTGGAGAATTTGAAACACAACAGAATGAACATAGTAATGGAATAACCCATTCTTATGACTGTCATCATACACGGTAATGAAGTCATATACATTGAACAAACTAAATAGAGTCAGAAAAACCTTGAAAATATGAACAATTTGGCTCAAACACTGATCATAAAATTCTAATATAGAAACAAAACCATCATAGTCACATGGGCCTTGTTTGTCCACTAAATGGAGGTGTCCAGGAGGCCGTGGAAGCCCTGGGGAGACACGTGATGCTCAGATGCCTGTGGCTTCCCCATCACCACACAGGCCTATAAAAGGCAGCTGGCACCCAGGGACATCCAGACTCCAGACTCCCACCTTCTGGTCCTCATCTCCACATCCACTCCTGACACCATGAGCTACTACGGCAGCTACTATGGAGGCCTGGGCTATGGCTATGGAGGCCTGGGCTGTGGCTATCGCTGTGGCTGTGGCTGTGGCTCTGGAGGCTATGGTGACTATGGTTATGGTGGCTATGGCTATGGCTGTGGCCGCCCGCTGTGCTGTGGAAGATACTGGTCCTATGGCTTCTACTGAGGATCCACCACTGCTGAGATGTTTCACTGCGTCCTCCTGTCCTACTACAACTCTAAGTTCTATCACATGAGAAATTTTTGAATATCTTCAGAAATTTCAAATATGTGTGTATCTATTAGAAATTATCTAAATGAAATGCATAATGCCCATTCATCCCATTATTTTTTACTTGGATCATTGATCGTTTGAAGAAATATTCTTTTCATTTTGTATTCTGGGATAAAATGAACCCAAATTTTAATCACAATTTTTGTGAAAACACAAATTTTATTAAATAAATCATATTTTGCCACAAATACTGTTTCCCTTGAGTTTATAATATTTGCTTTTGGTTTTTGAATGATGGGATTGAAGTAATGAAAATGAAAGGAGAAACTTCTGATATATAATACAATAGAAAATATTAATTATTTCTAAAAAATCATTGAACTATGATTATTAACTAACAGAGAATGAATAGAAAGATGTTCACTGGGGCTGGAAGTTTGGCCTAGTGGTAGAGTGCTTGCCTAGCATGCATGAAGACCCGGGTTCAATTCCTCAGTACCACATACATTGAAAAAAGCTGGAAGTGGTGCTGAGGCTCAAGTGGTAGAGTGCTAAACCTTGAGAAAGTCCAAGGACAGTGCTCAGGCCCTGCGACCAAGCCCAGGACTGGTAAAAAAAAAAGAAAGAAAGAAAGAAAGATGTTCTCTGGATTAAATATACAAGTTGATTGCAACATGTAGAAATAACAAAGATTTCTCCTTTGTCTCCTGTCATTTTTAATTATAGAGAATAAGAAGAATTATGTTCAAATTGCTTGCATAAAGCATAACCTAATCCAAAAAAACCAGAGAGGAAGATAGAACCCAGAAAATCCTTCCATGTCATAGAAATAAAAGGTTACTGATATTCATTTTGAGTATTCATTGTTTTGTAGCTAGAAATTAAAGTTCAAAAATTGTGCATTCTTCTTTATTGTGCTCTATTTAATATTTCTGAGATTCAGACTCATGAGGATAGAATATTTTTTCTTATCAGTCTCTCACTCTATAGCAAGTCTACAGTGCAACTCAATATCAAATAATAAGCAATTACATATTTCTACTTTGTATTTGTAAATTGTATGGAGAAAACAAATGTGTCTGTTTTGTTGAGTAGAAAACAAACATAAAATTTCCAGGTGTTAACTACCTGAATGGTCTTTCTGAGTAGATAAAATCTTCCTGTGTACAATCTATTTTCAATAATGTTTCTAATCCTTCCTCTGCCTTAGTAAGCCTGACAGTATATCGGTTTTATACATTTCAATTATTCTAATAGAATCCTCTAATTATATATCCAAGCTTATAACTAATTTGTTGTTACTTTACCAACAGACACAATTACATAATAAGAAATGCATGTCCAAAATTCTTATTGGTTTTCCTCATGTTTGACAGAACAATAAAAACTAACATATATCACCTATATGTATTTTCCTTTATCTCTTAAATCTACTCATTAATTACTTATGAGGCTAAAAGTAACATAAATTCCACAAAAATAGCAATGAGGCTAGTTTAGAGAAATTGGAGCGAAATTATATATATTTCCTTCTTTAA
The DNA here is from genome assembly GCF_031878675.1 of Megascapheus bottae. Taxonomy (NCBI): domain Eukaryota; kingdom Metazoa; phylum Chordata; class Mammalia; order Rodentia; family Geomyidae; genus Megascapheus; species Megascapheus bottae. Next base: position 96,159,783 of record NC_143509.1, read on the forward strand.
CTATATTTTAGAATATATTGAGCTTACACAAAAGAATAGATGTGAAATCCACAGCCACAGGTTGACATAATTTATTTCATAAAACAAAATGGCATTCATGTTGAATAAAGTGATCCCACTCTAAATTATGCCTCCATGCACTCAGTTTATCTTCTCTTCAGTTTTTTTTTTCTTTTTTATCCTGGTCTTCTGTCTATATAAATAAATGGGGGCGAGGGTGGTGAAAGTGTATGTACTTGGAAGACAGGAAAAATAATGGTGAGATACAGAGAATTGAAAAACAGACAACACTGACTTGGAATGTTTCCCAAGTTTCTGTGTTCCCCAAAAATCAGTGATCTGAAAAATATTTGTTAATCTAATGTCATGCAATCTTCCATGTGATTGATCACACCACCAATTCACAATAATATATCTAATTAAAATTTGCAAGTTCAGGAATGGAACTAAGAGCATTGTACTCAGCAGACAAATAAATATTCTATCACTTTATTCATAGGACCAGGCCCTCCCCACTGTTTGTCAAACATGATTTGATGCTTTTGCCCAGGCTAGCCTTGGATGACTCTGGCATCAGGTATAGCTATGACTAGAGACACATACTGCCATACCGGGTCTTAATATAATAAACTTTTCAAAGGCATTTCAGTCTTTATCTTGTCACTCTGTCTAGTCATATCTGTCTTTGTCTTCTTCTGACACCTTCAGTACAGGCTATATTATGAGTATGGTGTCTCAGAAGAGAGATGGTTTCTGCCTCATTCATCAAGTGATTCTCCCTCCATCGTCTTCCCTATCCATGAATACCAGGACTGGAAAGATCCCTGTATGATGGCTGCTAATTACTTCACACAAGATTTCAAAAATTTCCAGATATGATCTCTAATCACCATCTCCCAACAAGAATCCTTAATGTGCTAAGGCATCTATGCATATATGCTTGTGAGAAAAAATTTTCCCCTTGCAATGTCTTCAAAATTATATGAATTATTGTTTTCTAAAAAATCTCTAAACATTGGAAAATAATTAGACTTAGGAAAATAACTATTGGACTAAGGAATTTTAAACAAAATTTAATGCAGTATATTTAATTTTACGTTCAAGAAATTGTAACATTTTGCCCAAAGTTATTTAACAATATGATATTTTAAAAACAAACACTACTGAAGAAATCCTAACACAATCATGGTTGTTATTTGGGCAAATGAAAATTCTATTGGAAGAAACATTTAAAATGAATGATATATATATGCTTACCTACCTACCAAATAAAGTCATAAAATTCAAAAGAAAGAAAACATTTCTTTTTAAATTTGAATGTTCTAGTATGGCTCCATAAGATGGCCCTCTGTTTTCTTAATATTTCAAATAATGAGTGCTAAGCCAGAGTAGCTTCTGAATAAGACCAAAATATATGTACAGACTGTAGTAACATGGCAATCGCATCAAAAATGACTACCTCTTTCTTCATGACCAAGAGCAAAGTAAAATGAGACTGTATAAATGAAATATTCTTCAAAAAAAAAGAAACAGGAGAAAACAGGACACAGGATGTCTGACAGTAAGGTATGCACAGAAATGAAGAGAGAGAGAGAGAGAGAGAGAGAGAGAGAGAGAGAGAGAGAGAGAGAGAGAGAGAGAGAGAGAGAGAGAGAGGAGGGAGGGAGGGAGGGAGGGAGGGAGGGAGGGAGGGAGGGAGGGAGGGAGGGAGAGAGAGAGAGAGACAGAGAGAGAGAGAGAGAGAGAGAGAGAGAGAGAGAGAGAGAGAGAGAGAGAGAGAGAGAGGACAAGTGGATAAATGGAAACAAAACAGAACAAAAATTAAAATGGAATACCTCTTCCCTTGATTGCTATCCTGCCATGTAGTGACATCATATATATTGAAAAGGCGAAATATCGAGTCAGAAAAAAAATCTTCAAAGGACAGAAGAATTTGGCTCAAAACTGATCATAAAATTCTAATATAGGAATAAAATTATCCAGTCATGTGGGCCTTGTTTGTCCACTAAATGGAGGTGTCCAGGAGGCCGTGGAAGCCCTAGGGAGACGCGTGATGCTCAGATGCCTGTGGCTTCCCCACCACCACACAGGCCTATAAAAGGCAGGTGGCACCCAGGGACATCCAGACTCCAGACTCCCACCTTCTGGTCCTCATCTCCACATCCACTCCTGACACCATGAGCTACTACGGCAGCTACTATGGAGGCCTGGGCTATGGCTCTGGAGGCCTGGGCTGTGGCTATCGCTGTGGCTGTGGCTGTGGCTCTGGAGGCTCTGGTGGCTATGGTTATGGTGGCTATGGCTATGGCTGTTGCCGCCCGCTGTGCTGTGGAAGATACTGGTCCTATGGCTTCTACTGAGGATCCACCACTGCTGAGATGTTTCATCGTGTCCTCCTGTCCTACTGCAAGTCTCTTCTTGTTCCATCCCAGGAGAAACTTGGAATGTCTTCAGAAAGCTTAACTATTCATCCAGCTCCCAGAAATAATCAAAATGCATGGTTTTCATTATAGTCCATTACTTTTATTTTCTTGTGTAATAACTGAAGACATTTTTTCCATTTTGTACTCTGGAGTAAATGTGCTCTAATTTCAGTCATGATTATTGCAAGAATATTTGTATTATTCAATAAACCATGCTTTAATACAAGTATAGTTTATGAGTTTATATATTTTATCAGTTTGACATATATGAGTTTTGATTAGTCCTGTTTGCTCTTGGTTTTTGAGGAATGGTAATAAAGGATTGAAAATGAGAGAGGGTTCTCGTAAAACATAGTATTTTAAAACACGTAACTATTTCTAACAAAACCTGAAGATGACATTATTAATAAAGAAGAAAAACAAAAAATGTGGTACAGAATTAAATGTACAGGTGATAAGAAATTTGTGGAAATAACAAAAATGTCTACTTTACCTCACATCATTTTTGAATTGTAAAGAATAAGTGATACAAAATATAACCCATCCCAGATAAAATAGAAAGTATGATAGCACTCTGAAAACATTTCCATATCACTATAATAAGTTTCCCAATATAGTGACTAGTAAATTAGTTTTATTTGTAAATACAATTTAAAGAAAATATGATATTGCAGTTCTCATTTTGCTCATTTTAATGTTCCTGAGTTTCAAACTCATAAAAGTAACAGAACATGTTTTCCTTATTCCTATGTTATCTTATGGCAGGTCTATAACAAAATTCTTTTTGAAGTAATAAGCAATTGTTTTTTTTTCCTTTTTAGTATTAAAACATACCAGAAAACAAATGTGTCTATTTCTGTCGTGTGTAGAAACAGACCTTATATTTCTGATTAGGGGTTGCCTGAATGTAGTCTGTGAGTACATAAATTAAGGTTTTGCCCAAAGTAATTCCAGTTCACATTCTTTTTCAAATAACAATACTAATTCTTTCCCAGCCTTGGTAAACTTGTCTATATTCAGGTTTAAAATAATGTTAATTATTTTAGTAGATTCCCCTAACTAAAGATCCAATTTCATATGCTTAGATACTATTTCTTTACTAACAGTCACATATACAGAAATGGAAATACAACCACAAATTAATTATATGTTGTTTCATACATTTTTCAAAACATTGAAATGTATATAACCTATATATTTTTCCTTTGCCTACTATACATTATTTTCCTACACTTTTAAGCCAACTCTAAACAACTTACTGTAAAATATATATATATATATATATATTTAAATTCCAGCCAGGCATAGGGGGTTTATGCCTGTAATCCTAGCTACTCAGGAGGTTGACATTTGAGGATCGTGGCTCAAAGCCAGCCAGGGCACTAAAGTCTGTGAAACTCTTCTCTCCAATTAACCACAAGAAAACCAGAAGTAGTGCTGTGGCTAATGTAGCAGAGCACTAGCCTTGAGCAGAAGAGCTTAGGGACAGCGCCCAGGCCCCAGAGTTCAAGCCTCCTGACCAACAAAGCAAACAAATACATATTCCATATAGTTAGCTATAATACTCAGATACAAGCTATTTAGAGAATTGTGACAAGATAAAATATCTCTCCTTCTTTAATAGAGACAATTTATCAAGAACTGTTCGTATCTGAGTTCAGTCAAAAGAATGGATGAGAAATCTGTAGACACAAAGGGTTTGACTATATTTATTTCATCTTTCAAAAAAGTTATCCTTCTTAATTATGCTCCAATGTATTTAGTTTAATATCTCTTCAATATGTTTTGCTTTTAAACCTGCTCCTTTGCTTGTGTATGTACGTGTGAGCACTGTGTATTTTCATACATGTGCAAAAGAGAAGCAGTAATGGAGAAATAAAATGAGAAACAGACATTTTCTTAGGATGTTTCTCCAGTTTCTGTGTACCCCAGAAGTTAAAGATCTGCAAATCAGGTTGATAATCTAATGTCATGCCAAACCATGTGATTCAGAAGCCACATTGGATCAGTCAATTCACGGTAATACATCCAACTACTTTTTGCAATGCTGGGAATGGAACTCAGAACCTGTACTTCTCACTAGACAAATGTTCTATCACTTTATTTATGAGACCAGCTCCTCCCTATTGTTTTTCTTGTATCAAACAGGAATCCATGCTTTTGTCCTACTTGAATTGCTATACCACTTCCTACTTGGCATCTGGTATAGGTAAAACTATGGGATATATATAGGCTTTAATATAATTAATTTTCAAAGACACTTTAATCACCAAAATAATCCTTTATCCTGTTACTACATGACCTCATCGCTGTGTTTCTCTAGTACTGACATCTTAAGTACAAGCTGAGTCATGAAGCATGGTGCCTCAGAAGGGGGATGATTTTTGCCACATATATTACATAATTCTACCTACATCATATCTACAGTGAATATCAGAAGTGATAAAATCCCTGTCTGATGGCTACTCATTACTTCTCATTTGGTTGTTAATTTTCCAGATATTGTACCTTTCCACTATCTCAGGACCATAATTTCCAAAGTGCTGTGATATTGTATCCACCTTATACAAGCATTTATACATGTGAGGCCATTTTTCCATTCAAATTTCTCCCAAATTGTGTCAATTATTCCATATATTTTTCTTAAAAGTCTATGATATTGTGAAACAACCATTAGACAATGAATTATATGCAAAACTGAATATAGCATTTCATCTAATTTTAAAAAAACCATGATATTTTGCCTCAAACTATCTACCTACTGCAGCATTTTAAAAATAAACAGTATTTGATCCATTTGGAGTTAATTCTAGTACAGGGTGACAAAGAAGGACCCAACTTTAGTTTTTTGCAGGTGCTTAACCAGTTCTGCTAGCACCACTTGTTGAAGAGGCTATCTTTCTTCCATTCTATTTTTTTGGCTCCCTTGTCAAAGATTAGGTGGCCATAGGTCTGTAGTTTAATATCTGGGTCCTCAGTTCTATTCCATTGGTCTTCAGGCCTGTTCTTGTGCCAGTACCAAGCTGTTTTGATAATTATAGCTCTGTAATAGAGTGTAAAATTTGGAATTGAAATTCCTCCAGCGCTGTTCTTTCTGCTAAGAAGTGTTTTTGCTATACAGGGTCTTTTATTATTCCATATGAAATTTTGGATTGCCTCTTCAATTTCTTTAAAGAATGACATTGGGATATTGATGGGTATTGCGTTGAATTTGTAGATAGCCCTTGGCAAGATTGTCATTTTCATGATATTGATTCTTCCAATCCAGGAGCATAGGAGGTTTTTCCATTTCCTCAGTTCTGCTTTAATTTCCTTTTTCAACGTTTTAAAGTTTTCATCAAAAAGGTCCTTTACATTCTTAGTTAAGCTAATTCCTAGGTACTTTATTTTCTTTGAGGCTATTGCAAAAGGAGTTGCTTTCTTGATTGTTGCCTCATTCCTCTCACTGTTGGAGTACAGGAAGGCAGTTGATTTTTGAGGGTTAATTTTATACCCTGCTACATTTCGAAAGTTTTGAATCAGCTCAAGGAGCTTGGGAGTAGAGTCTATAGGATTTTTTAAATACAGGATCATGTCATCTGCAAAGAGGGAAAGTTTTACTTCCTCTTTCCCTATTTGGATCCCCTTTATGCTTGCTTCTTCCCTTACTGCACTGGCTAGGAATTCTAATACTATGTTAAAGAGGAGTGGAGAGAGAGTGGGCATCCTTGTCTCGTTCCTGATTTTAGAGGGAATTGCTTTAGCTTTTCGCCGTTAAGTATAATACTAGTTGTGGGTTTATCATGTAAAAGCCAACACTCTAAAAACTTTACAAGAAGCAATAGGAGATACACTAGACCTCCTTGACACAGGTCGAAACTTTCTTAATAAGGACCAAGGATCACAACAAATCAGAGAAAGGCTGGACAAGTGGGACTGCATTAAACTGCAGAGCTTTTGTATGGCAAGGGACATAGCTAGTAAACTAATTAGGAAGCCTACAGAGTGGGAGAAGATCTTCACTAACCATACAACAGACAAAGGCCTCATATCTAAAATATATCAACAGCTCAAAAAATTGAATCAATCCAAAACTAATCTCCAAAGTAACAACCATCCCATTAAAAGATAGGCCAAAGACTTAAAGAGAGTCTTCTCTGAAGAAGAAATAAAAATGTCCTATAGACACATGAAGAAATGCTCAACATCTCTGGTCCTAAAAGAAATGCAAATCAAAACAACTCTAAGATTCCACCTCACTCCAGTTAGAATGGCCAGGATCAAGAAAACTAATTACAACAGATGCTGGAGGGGATGTGGCCAGGAGGGATCACTACTACACTGTTGGTGGGAGTGCAAACTCATTCAACCACTATGGAAAGCAGTATGGCAGTTCCTCAAAAGACTAAACATAGAGCTCCCCTATGACCCAGCAATTCCACTACTTGGCATTTACCAATCATCCAAAAACAAGGACATACTAAATCCACCAGCACAACAATGTTCATTGCAGCACTATTTACCATAGCAAAGATATAGAACCAACCCTGGTGTCCCTCAGTTGATGAGTGGATCAACAAGATGTGGTATTTGTACACAATGGAATTCTATGCTGCTGTCAGAAAGAACGACATCTCCTCATTTGTTGGGAAATGGAAAGACTTAGAAAATATTAAGTGAAGTAAGCCAGACTCAAAGGAACTTAGGCTCAATGGTTTCCCTCATTTGTCATAATCAGTAGAAACCTTGGGCTCTCCTACAAGAGATTTGCAATAGAGCAAAACCTTGATACAAAAGGCTATATAGAAGGACACTAAATGAAAGGATCTCTAGGATATAGAAACATAAGCCATATAATGAATGATTGTTGTTCTTAAGGTACTATGTTATCTCTCATCTCTTTTGCTGTCCCTTGGTTATCTCATATTGTTACAGTATCTCACTTTGTTACCTGATATATTGGATATGTTTGTATTTGGTTATTTGAAATTGGATAGGGAATGGGGGAAAACAAGATGAGGAGCAGGGGTGGGGGGGAGGGACATGGGGACCAAGACATGTGAAAGGGTATCAATGTATGGGAATTAATGCACCATCTATGTGGCAAATATCATGGAACCCTTCTACTAATTACAATAAAAATATATGAAAAAAATAAACAGTATTGTCGATATTTCACATGATAAAATCAGGCCAAACTTTCTTTGGGCACTTAAAATCACTCATAATTTATGAAACAAAATTTAATAAGCATAATATCTCATATATGAACTTGCCCACGAAATTCTAGAGAAAGAAAACATTATACTTATTTTTGAATGACTGAACATTGTAGCTTTTATCATTCCAGTCTGTATGGTAACTATTTTCTGGAAAAACTCTAAACAATGGATTATGATTATATCTCAAACTTATGTAACTTGCCATCAAGTAATAATAACATAAAATAAGTCAAGTACTGTTAATGAGAAAGACTTAATAAACAAATATCTCTGGCTTAAGCGTTTTTCAAAGAAAAAAAAAGAAGCGTTGTGAGGAAGATAAGGGATTTGGCCGGAAGGTATGCAGAAAGAAAAGAGCTAAAGAGTAAAAATGGGAAGGAAAAAGGGAGAAGTATGAAAAGAACAGTGTGTATATGTAGGTGGGAAAGAGACACAAAGAGAGAAAGAATAAACAAGTAGAAAATTAAAATAAAATTTTTCTCTGTGGCTAAGTAGCAACAAAATAATAGAAGTGAAAAGATTTATATCATAATATATCATGATGTCATATGTACTACATAAACTAAATATAGAGTAACATAAAACTTTAAAATGAAAGAAGAAATTGAGTGATAAATTGATCATGTGATTCTGACATGGGAACAAAATTATCTATCTTAATTATTGGGAGGAATATTTATGTAAAATACACGTGCATACATATCTACCTATTTAGGAAAAACAATGCTTCATTTTCAATTCAAAAGAAAGATACAACTTTGTAAGATATAACTTTCGACTACTTATATATGGTAATTTATTTTCTATTAAACAACAGATTGTGAATAGTCTCAAATATATGTACATATTGTAGTAACTTGCCATTAAGTAATCATAATATACCTACCACATTCTTCAGGAATAAAACACAAATATTCAGTTTCTTTAGATGAAAAATGTTTCAAAAGAAAAAGAAAAAGGAGAAAAACTTGGGCAGCAAAATGCATTGTTCTGAGTGTGAGTATAAGAGAGAAAAAAATGACACAAAGTTCAAACAAAAGATGGAAACTGTTGGGAGCCAGAGTGGAATCAAACTGTACCTTGACTTGCATCAGACGATGGCTATATTGTCTTATTGCTTTCTGGCCCTATTCTATGTAAATGACCTGAGAATTACCATATGAATGTAACACCTGGAGGTTCCCGGGGTCTGGAGGAGGGAAGAAGGGGGAGGGGAAAATAAACGCGGCAGTCTTGGCAGTCTTTGCCTGGACTGCGGACATCCCGGACCCGGTGTGTCTGTCTCTCTTCTTTTTCTTCCTAGTCCTTGTCCCCTGTTTCAGGAACCCCAATCTGCGAACCCTGGTTTGCTGCCGGTTGGCCCCGGCAGGAAACAATACACATAGAAAGAGTATACCTGTTTAACTGGGTTATATAATATGTGTAGTGAGGTAACACGTACTGAATAAAGAGAAAAAATACTTAAAATTGCAGAAGAATTTGCCCCATGGTATTATGACACAAAAAAAAAAAAAAGAAAGAAAAAACCACTGCAGTCACATGGGCCTTGTTTGTCCACTAAATGGAGGTGTCCAGGAGGCCGTGGAAGCCCTAGGGAGACGCGTGATGCTCAGATGCCTGTGGCTTCCCCACCACCACACAGGCCTATAAAAGGCAGCTGGCACCCAGGGACATCCAGACTCCAGACTCCCACCTTCTGGTCCTCATCTCCACATCCACTCCTGACACCATGAGCTACTACGGCAGCTACTATGGAGGCCTGGGCTATGGCTATGGAGGCCTGGGCTGTGGCTATCGCTGTGGCTGTAGCTGTAGCTCTGGAGGCTATGGCAGCTATGGTTATGGTGGGTATGGCTATGGCTGTGGCCGCCCGCTGTGCTGCGGAAGATACTGGTCCTATGGCTTCTACTGAGGATTCACCACTGGTGCAATGTTTCACTGTGTCCTTCTGTCCTACTGCAAGTCTCTTCTTGTTCCATCCCAGGAGAAACTTGGAATGTCTTCAGAAAGCTCAACTAGTCATCCAGCTCCCAGAAATAATCAAAATGCATGGTGTTCATTTTGGCTCATCATTTTAAATTTGGATTGTGAGATAGCCTGAAGAAATACTTTCACATTTTAGTATTCTATGGAAAGTGGTATCAAATGTGACTCTCAATTATTGTGAAATGATATATATTATAAAATAAACCATAAATTAAAACAAGTGCTTCTTATGAGTTTATTAATTAATAATCAGTTTGATATGTTAATCTATATGTGGTTGCTTTCTGGGGCATATGGATGAGAGCTTAGGGAATGAGGTGGGGAAGGAGAATAAAAGCATGCAATTGAGGTGTGTGAAATTCCTATTGGAAAAATATGATTTGTAAAAATCATTGATCTAAGATTATTAGGTAAGGAATAAATTAACAGAAAACTGTTCAGTGAAATTAAATTCGTAGCTTAATGAGTACCGAGTAGAAATAACAAAAATGCCTGTTTTATCTCATATTGTTTAGAATTACAGAGAATAGCAGAATTAGGTGCAAATAACTTTTATAAGATGTAATTCAGCCAGGTTAAAATGGAAAGTATGATAATATTCAGAAAAGCCTTCCCAATTCACTATAAGCCAAGGTTAGCAATGTTCTGCCTTCTGGGTTAATTTTACTTATATGCCAGTTTTTAAGGCTATTTAAGATTGTGCACTCTGGCTTATTTTGCTCAAGTTAATGTTTCTGAGTAAAAAGCTCTGTTCTTCTCTTCCGTCTGTTGATCCATGACAGGTGTGTAACACAATTAATTTTTAAGTAATAAGTAATTATATACTTTATTTTTAATAGCAAAATAAAACACATCAGGAAAACAAATGTATCCCTTTATGTTGAGTATATTAATAGATATAAATTTACTGGATGGGGACTGGGCATTTGGCCTAGTGGTAGAGTGCTTACTTAGCATACTCAAAGACTTGGGTTTGATTGCTTGGTACCTCATACATAGAAAAAGCCGGACATGGTTCTGTGGCTCCAGTGGTAGAACTCTACTAGCCTTGACAAAGCCCAAGGACAGTACTCAGGCCCAGAGTTCCACCCCTGGAACCATCAAAAAATTACTAGATGAAGGATGCCTTAATTTTGAGTATATAAAATTGAATGGGTTTTCCAAAGTAATTCTTTCAGTTCAAAATTCATTTCTAGCAATAACTTAGTAAGCCAAAAATGTAAATTCCATATAACTAGGAGTGGTCATGGGCTGTTAGAGAATAGTGACAAGATGAAATGCCTCTCCTTTTTGTTGGGGAAATTGTTTCCTACAGGGTTTCTATCCAACTTTAATGGAAAGAATGGCTGAGAAAGCCACACACACAGAAGCTTAACATAAAGACAGAGTTTATGATGAATGAACTATTACCACTCTAAATGATGCTCCAATTCATTTGTTGTCCTGCTTCTCTCTGTATGTGTGTTAGCTTATTTGTGTGTACATGTGCATGTGTGTTTGTCCACATGAAAGACAGGGGCAGTGATGGGAGAAACAGAGAGAGAAGAGAGAATCAGGACAACAATGTTTTAGGGGGCATCCTGGGATGTTTTGTAGCAAACATTCAAGGATCTGAATGTAAAATTTTAATCTAGGGTCATGCAATCTCCATGAAATTCAGAAGACACCAAGACTATTAACCAGACTATCAATTCATAGAAATATATCAAATTCTTTTTTTTCCTATGTTGGGAATGGATTTCAAAACCCTGTGTTTGCTAGGCTGCAGTTCTACCACTTGAGACATGTCATCAGACTGGATTTCATGCTTTTGTCCAGGTTATCTTTTTCCCATGCTGTTTAGCAAGGATTACAGGCATGTACTAGCACATTAGGCTTTGATATAACAAATTTGTAAGGATATTTTTGGTCATCAAATATGCTTTTTTTTCTTACACAATAACTTTCCTTTTCTTTATTGATAATTATACCATAGGCACTGGCTGTTATCTCAGAAAAGATAACATGTGCTTCACATACAGCATATAATTTTACTTTTGAACTAAAAGTCAGCAAAGTCAATGCACATAAAATGTTGTCTGGTGGATATTTGGTATGAAATTTTCCATAAATGATCACTATTCATCAGCTCAAAGCAACAACCTTCTGTGTATGTAAACATTGTAACATTTTCATAGAAGCATTTACATTTGTGCACTGTGTTTTTAAGATTCCCTCAAAAGGCTAAAATTTATACCTTTTTCACAAATGTCTATTACCTTGTGAAATATTTATTAGATAATGAAATTTTACAAAAACTTGAGTTTTTTTATTTTCAAGAAATAGCAACATTATACCCAAAGAAATTTACCCAATGTAATATATCAAAACCCCACACTATTGATGAAACTAAGACTGACTAAGGACTTAAATTTTATTTTGAAACTTGGAAATCTATTTTAATTATTAGCAGAAACATTTAGTATGTATAATGTATGATTTATAACGATACTCTATCACTTAGCAAAACTAATACTTTATTTTCTAGTCAGAGAAAGATAATATTATATTTTCCTTTCGTAAGATTGAAGCTTGTACTTTAGTTCTACTCTCAAAGATGGGAGTTTATTTTCTGAAAAATTCAAATAATATTTTCTAAATCTGAATAAATATTTTGAAATCTGCATAAATCTCAAATATACATTCATATTATGTAACTTGTCCTCCTATAATCATAATATAAAATTTACTAGATCTTTGTTCCTGAGAATGAAGCACTAGTCTGCCTAGGCAATACTGTAACAAATGATAAGATAGGGTGATAGACAGAGGAAGGTGGGTGGAGAGTGGAGAAAGTAAAACAAAAATATTTTCCTCATGGAGAATTGGGAAAACAGAAGGGAAGTAGAAATAGAATATCTAATTTCATGGTTTACCTCATAGTGTCCAGTGAGATCACCCGTGTTGAATCAACTAAATGTAGTCTTCCAAAACCTTCAAACTGATGAATTTGGCTCATGAACTGATCATGGAATTCTTACATAGGAACAAAACGACCACAGCCATGTGGGCCTTGTTTGTCCACTAAATGGAGGTGTCCAGGAGGCCATGGAAGCCCTAGGGAGATGCGTGATGCTCAGATGCCTGTGGCTTCCCCACCACCACACAGGCCTATAAAAGGCAGCTGGCACCCAGGGACATCCAGACTCCAGACTCCCACCTTCTGGTCCTCATCTCCACATCCACTCCTGACACCATGAGCTACTACGGGAGCTACTATGGAGGCCTGGGCTATGGCTCTGGAGGCCTGGGCTGTGGCTATCGCTGTGGCTGTGGCTGTGGCTCTGGAGGCTATGGTGGCTATGGTTATGGTGGCTATGGCTATGGCTGTGGCCGCCCGCTGTGCTGTGGAAGATACTGGTCCTATGGCTTCTACTGAGGATCCACCACTGCTGGGAGGATTTCCTGTGTCTTCCTGTCCTACTGCAACTCTCTCAACTTCCTTCACAGGAGAAGTTTTTTGAATGTCTTATGAATCCCAACTAAATCTAAATGCAAGGAGTTGGTTTTGGCCCATTATTTTAGAATTGTCTAATAATTGCAGGGTTTGGTTTTTTTTTTTTGCATTTTGTACTTCAGTGTAAAATGTGACCAAATTTGACTCTTATTTTCTTTGAATAGATACATATTATTAAATAAACCAATTTTTGCTACAATTATTTCTTTCTTATTGTTCTATTAAGTTCTTTTTGTTCTCATGAAAGTTTTAAACATAGATATCTTTGTTGTAGTTGTTATACCATTTGGACATTTAAATATATGTAAGTTTGAATACTTTATATCTTTTGCAAAACCAATTTGGATTATATTAACTCATCTTCTACCACTGTGAGATTTTCCTAAGTTTTAGCAAAAATAGCTTTACTACCTCATGACTGTCATTACAGACTTTCTGAGTATCAAAATGTCTGTGCAGTGGTAATTGAAAATATTACAATTTATTGTAATGATTTTAAGTACATTTTAGCACAGTGTGTGATTCATATCAAATATTTGGGCAATGTTTTTAGCACCATTTCCTAAAATTTTTCTTGATATACATAAGTTTAGAACATATTGTTGTTCATTTTTTTTGCCAGTCCTGGGCTTGAGCTCAGGGCCTGACCACTATCCTTGGATTTTCTCAAGGCTAGAGCTCTACCACTTGAGCTTCAGCACCATTTCTGGCTTTTTTCTATGTATTTGGTACTAAGGAATTGAATCCAGGTCTTCGTGCATACTAGGCAAGCACTCTACCACTAGGCCAAACTCCCAGCCCTATTGTTGCTATTTTTGAACATGATCAATTTTTTTTTATTTTTTTATTTTTTGCCAGTCCTGGGCTTGAGCTCAGGGCCTGATCACTGTCTTTTGGTTTTCTCAAGACTAAGGTTCTACCTCTTGAGCCCCAGCAACATTTCTGGCTTTTTTTTTTTTCTCCTATGTATGTGGTACCGAAGAATCAAATCCGGGTCTTCATGCATGCTACGCAAGAAGTCTACCACTAGGCTAATCTCTCAGCCCTGAACATGATTATTTTATAGATCATTTTATATAATACCCAAAGTTTTCCCCTGAGCAATTATTATGGTATTGTATAAGCCTTTAATTTTGTTTCTCTACATTTTTGTGCAATTCTTATATATTAGATTTCTATATAACATTGAGTTACCTGATCAGTAATAATGAGAAACAAAAACTACCAAACATAAGTAAAATTGTTATCTTTCAATAAAGCACCTAAAGAAATTCCTCTGTTTATTTAGTCTTTTAATTTTTTTCTTTGTAGTATTTTATGAATCTTAAAATCCTTAAATGTATTTCATTTTATTTCTTCCAAAGTTAATATTGCTATTGCAAATAAGTCATTTTTATTTGTGGTTCTCAAGAAAAACAATTCCATAGAGAATAGCAGAAGAATAAATTTTCATGAAACTGACTTTTATTTTTAGAAATGTACATAAAAGTGACCTAGTGATAACCACATTATTTATAAAAACGATAAAGGATTTAAAAAGTCAGTAATGAATAAGTGACTTTAAAGAACCATGTACAAAATTTTATAACACTTTCAAGAAGTATAATGAAATATTATATGCTCATAATCAGATTATGTAGAATATGTAAATTTCTAGGCACACATAACCATTAAGACAAAATCCAAAATACATATATCTGCTTAAACACAACAGAAATTACAGGGAATTTTTTTATCAGTAATCAAATTATTCCAAGAATGCTATCAATCTCCAAATTAACTGGCATTACATAGAAGTCTACAACATATTCAAAGAACTAACACCAATCTCAGGACTGTAGTCCATTGCCAAATGAGATTTAACACTGCAATGCAAGTGAATTTAAATACAAGTGAATATAAGTAAATTTACCAATACCATAAGTAACAATTAGTACTGTGACACTTTATAAACCATATGCCCTCTTTGTGGCATTCACTATTCAGTCTTTCTAAAGGATGCCTTATACCTAAGTCCAAAATTAAGCATTTTAGTGTTAAAGCATTTGAAATTTTAGAGGCTAGAGCAGTTCTTCAGGCACTAGTCTTACTCAAATGCCCAAAGATTGGAAAAAACTATGGCAACCACCAAGAGATACCTGTGAGCAGAAACTTAAAAAGAGAATACAAGGATATAAATAGGTATCGGTGCAACAGGTTACCTAATATCTTAGGTTTTGCTCAGAAAGTTTATGTTCCCATTTATCAGGTGCTTCCTGATATAGGCATGAAACATCAACTATTAAGTTTTGAATATCACTGTAAATAACGTATTATATAGTCTTGTTGAAATAAAGAAAAAGTCCAGACTTCACATCAATCGGAAGCTACTTTTCCAATAAGTAGCACTGAGTGACACAATGAATACCAGTCATGTCTAGCATGGTTGAGGGTTTTCATTTCTTCTCTTCTGTGGTCATACTACTCCTACAGAGCATCTGAATAGATATAAGAATACTGAATCCAGATTGGGAAGAATTCAAACGATCATATACTTTGCACAAGAATTGCATCAACTTCAGTATCCCAATCTTCGTCAGAGCATTAAAAAATAATGTGGCATACAAATTTTAAAATCTTTTTCACCTACTCCAAAGTCTACACATTCCAAGAAGATAACAGAAGAACATTAAGTAAGTATATGTAAGATTTTTATAGTTCTGTGCTTAATTCATGTATACCAAAGCAATAATACTAAAAATAACAAATTTCGTAGAGAAAGATGGGAGTAAAACAGATACATATGTAAAGAGTTACTTGAGAGTTAAAAACATCAGTTTAATTCTAAAGGTGACACTTATTTACATTAATGTAAATAATATTAAAATGGTGTAACTTCAACAATATTTCTAGTCTATCTTTTTAGGTCTGGTTTATTCTAATAACAAAATATCCACCAGGTCCATCAATTTTATTGCAGGTAAGAGTATCTCATTCTTTGTTTGCCTGAGTAACATAGCATAGTGTATATGTGTTGGAAGCCAAAGACTTGAAGCTGTCACATCTGTGTGTGGGCAGAGACATGAACGGTGGGGCCACAGTCCTGAGCCTTTTTGCTACTCATGGCGTGAACTGGCAACAGCTAATCAGGCATAGAAGGATGTTTCTCACATTTTAGCCTTTTAAAGCTAGACATTGAACTCAGCTATCTCTAACCACAAGCCTTCTCTTTCCTGTATTGTTGAGCTTCCAGTGCCAACTAAATGAAACTTGCTATTAATATGTTGATTTGTTCCTTCTCTTCCTTATGAAAAAAAAAAAACCTCTGTAAAAATAAATAGGCTGAGAGCCTGCAGTTTGGCCCTCAAATGTTAGAGTGCTTGCCTAGCATGCAGGAAGACCTGGGTTCGATTCCTCTGTACAATGTACATAGAAAAAAAGCCAGAAGTGGTGCTGAGGCTCAAGTGGTAGAGCTCTAGCCTTGAGAAAGTCCAAGGACAGTGCTCAGGCCCTGAGTTCAAGCCCAGGACTGGCAAAAAGAAGATGTAAAAAAAAATAAATAGATAAAAAAATAAATAAATAGGCTGAACCAGACCCTGGGATGGCTTCAGTCCCTGGGTCCTGACTACCTATTGGTCCTCAGCCTTCTCTTTAGTGTGTGTGTTTGTGTGTGTGTGTGTCTGTGTGTGTGTGTGTGTGTGTGTGTGTGTGTCTTTTCCTCCTACCATCTTCCCTCAGAGACAGCTTGCATGGCTGATCTGTAGCATATATGTATTTTTATCCACTTAATTGCCACTGGTAGCTTGGTTGATAGAAACATGAGAATGTTCACATCATTTCCTATGGACATTCACTCAACAAGTCGTTAACTAAATTGTGTAGATTGTATGGTAGATTTATTCTTCTTATTTTGTGAACAATCTACATGGTATTTTCCATCATAGCGGCATGATTTTACATTCTAAGCAACAATAGATAGATTAGATGATGACTGACAGAAAGATAATTAGTAGACACATATACATGATAGACATTGCTTAAACATTATATAATCATATATAAAAATAAGAAAGGGTCCTGGCTCCAAAACAGATACTTAGACTGCCGGAAAAAGCTTATTTTAAAAGATTCAGCTATATATGTTGTATGTATATGTATGTATAATTATTACACAATAGCAATGCAGAGCAGTAGAACAGTTGATTGAAGAATAATTAGTGTTAATTGGACAAAAAATGAATTTTGACTCAGATTTATCAAGGTTAAATGTTCAACGTTTTTAAAACAGTATATGAAGAGTACTAGTTATGAAACAAACTATCAAATCAGATTTTTCTCAAAATTAAGAATGTCTCCTTTTGAGAAGCTAAAAAGGCCACTTATGGGGATAGGAATCTTGAATATATAGCTTAAAATAGCTCATCAAAAACAAATAATTAGAGGAAGACACAAAATTGAAATTTTTAAATGGCCAGAAACTTGAAAAAGGATTTTACAGCAAATAAAACATGCAATAACCAACTTCAATACAAAAAAGAAATACAAATCATAATCACAATGAAACAGCACTGAATGCTATATCAGAATGGCTAAAAACAGAGAAATGCCAATTAATTTTGAGACAAATCAAAACCTGGATCTTGCAAGCATTACTTTTGACATGATTGCATATAACACCTATTGAAATTGCAGGGCATCCCTAAACAAGTTGATTATACAAACCCATCCTAAAATTCAGAAATCTCACCCCAAATAAATGTTTGCTGTTCAGTCCAATCTTTGTGGCACACCTAAATTCTCATTAATTGAACAAATCCAAATTCTAAAATTTTGCATTATATTTTAAGAAACGGACTATTTCAGAAAACATGTTAATCAAACAAAATGTAGATAAAGGATTGTATTTTTCTATCCCACCTGGTTCTCTATACATATCACACTAACCAAATAAATCTGGGCAAAATGAGCCATAAAAATAGAAAGCCAAAGTCTCAGAACTCTTAGGTGGGAGACATTCCAACATTACATCAGGAGTGTAATAAGCTTCATTTTGGAGAATGAAGCAAAGTATCTTGAAATCTCACCCACATTGCTTGCATTGCGAAATTACATGCAGAATCTCTTTTTTTTAGTAAGTTGTTCTGGCAAAGTAGTCATTGACTTTCATTTCATTGACCAAAACACAGCGCCTGATTCAAAAAAGCATGAACATTTGACATTATTACATTTCTAATCATTATGAAAAGGTCCAGTATTAAGAATCTTTTTCTAATAAATTTTGTCTTTCACACCAAAATGCTTTGCACGTATGTTTGTCTTCTCTTGTTTATTGATATATGGTATTGAAATGTGTGTATTTCACTTAAGAGCATATGGAAACAACCAGGTTCTCTATAGAAATGCATCATATTTAGAAGGTCTGAAGAGTCAAATACTAATACTTATTCAGGTAGAATTGTGGGCCAGATTGCAAAATGCAAAACTCGGGCTCAGGAGTGTACTGTCTTGTTCAGCTTTGTCACTGGTTTAAAAAGCAGGAGATTTTAGGATTTATGTCGATCACTCTATTTACCAAACTTCTGTTAAAAACTAGATTGCTGGATGGGAGAATTTTACTTTTAGAATACTGATATTTTTAGCATGCTCTAAAATAAAATAATGATTCCCTTCTGTGCACATATAGAGCAGATCGTGCGAAGCATGCTCTGTGCATCGTTATCCCTGTTAGTGGAGCTTTACTTGCTTAGAATCCTCATTTTGCTCCTGACTTTTCTTCACTTGTCCTCTTCCCTTCACCAGACTATATGATGACCAAAATTACATGAAAGATGCTAACTTTGTTCTAAGTGGCACTAAGCAAACCTGTCACCAACAGCTAGTTTTTGACTTTCCAGGCACAAATGTATTCTCTAACTCACAAACACGTGTATTTGTGAAGAAAAAGTAATACAATATCCTTTGATGCTAGCATAGAATATCTGCTTAAAGTCCAGTTAAGCATAAGAGAAAGGTCACTTCAAATGAGGAAGCGTAATTGTGTTTGAAGGATCCCTAAAGCAATTGGTACCTCAAAAACATTTTCCCATGGTGTCACCTCAGGGAGCTTTTACACACATGACAGTTGTATTAAGTTAGATGGAGAGGGTGGTACAAGGAGAAAAGGGAAGAGACAATAGAGGAAATGTAAAGATGAGGTATTGAGCAAAATGCTAAATGCACATGTTAGCATTTTAAATGCACAATGTTAACATTGAAGAACATCAGTTAATGGCACTGAAATTCTATTGGTCTCAAACTTTTGGAAATATCACAATGTACATTACAAGAACACTTTAAAGGAAAAGGGCACCATCTACACTTACCAGTTTTATCTACACTGCTCATTTAAAATTCATTCGTGGGACTCTGGGCTATACACTAACTTCCTTTATCAGATCTGACTGAGTACTTTTTCTCAGATAATAAAGTTTAAAAAAAAACTGCATCATTCCCATGTATTCCCACGGTGGGCAGCTCCTGGTGACTCTGTGCCCTTTTCTGATTGTCCTGTCTTCCTTCTACAGATTAGTTAAAAACAGGAAAAACTATATCATGCTTTCTTTTGGCTCACTTAATGACTTAGTCAATATTCTTCCACAACTTCTTCAGAAAGGAGCATGTCACCAGATCTGTGCATCTATTGCAAGACTTCCTACTCAGGAAACTGATTCTTTTATTTGTGGTTCCAGTTTCCAGTTCTCTTTGAGATTTTTTTTGCCAGTTCTGGGCTTGAGCTCAGGGCCTGAGCACTGTCCTTGGACTTTCTCAAGGCTAGAGCTCTACCACTTGAGCCACAGCACCAATTCCACCTTTTTTCTATGTATGTGTTACCAAGGAATCTTGGTCTTCGTGCATGGCTGGCAAGCACTCTACCACTAGGCCAAACTGCCAGTCCTTGAGATGATTTTTTTTTTAACCAATGATTCCAGATCTCTTTACTCATGTAAGAAACAATAAGAAAACATAACTTTATTTTAGGAAATGTGATTCCTCATCATCATCTAGATGTGTTCACAGATGAATTCTTGCAACCAGTTGTTCTTACAAGGGAATTCCTTAAACCGTGTAAGAAAATATCAACACCAATTAATTAAACACACAAAGTGAGAAGCTGGCAAAACTACATGTGAAATTGAGAGCTAGTAAGGATATTAGAAAAACAGGAATATTTTATTTTTGAATACCACTCTAAAACTCTAGAACAGTATGCCATCCATCCAAAATCCCATGAACTATGCAATCAGATTGCAAATATCCCAAATGGAAATCTAGTTGTTGCAATTCATCATATTAGCAACAAAAAGAAGGTAGTATTAATATTTCAATAGATTAAGATAAAACTTGGTAATATTTAATACTTCTTTATAAATTTTTAAACCAGAAAGGTAGGCCAAGGAAATAACTTCCTCAACTTGACAAATGGTATGTTCATAAAAACTACAGCTAATATATCAGAGTTAATAAAGAAATATAAGACAGTTTCTATTAAGATTAGAATGAGATAGGTAGGAATATTACCAAAACATTTGTTCAGCCTTGTAGCATGGTTCTTACATAGAGAGATTAGTGATTATTAATTACTTAATAGATCAATGAAAAAGATACTAGAAAATAAAATACAATTTGTCATTAAAAATAAATTACATAAGTGCCAGGTGCAGGTGACTGTTATCCTAGCTAGTCAGGAGGCTGAGATCTGAGGATTGCAAAACTAAATATAATGGCAGAGAATTCTTTCTCCTGAGAAACTTTTTTCCTAAGTAAACAAAAGATATATTTGAAAAAAATTTAGTGGAAATTGTACTAAAGTAAAAAGACAGTGAGGCTTGAGATTTGCCTAGGGCATATCAGACAGCATATTCAAAGTTTTGAGAATGATAATATCTAAATTAAGATCAATTGTCTCCTTAACTACTGAATACCCACTTCTGATACCAGGTTTAGAAAACCAGGGTCTCCACCAGTTTGGAAAATATCATGGTGATCTGGGCTGTGGCTTGGTTGTGGTTCTGTAGGCCTGGGCTATGGCTTTGGGGCCTGGGTTGTAGCTATAACTCCTGTGGCTCTGGAGGCCTGTGCGATGGCTAAGGCTATTACAGCCTTGAAATATATAGATATGGCTGTTTCCACTCATCTTTCTCTGGCAGATACAGGTCTTATGGGTCTTATGAGAAACTACCAGAGTCACATAGCCAGTAAAACTCTTTATCCTGAATTTCCTGAGTATCTTTCCCAGATTCTTCAAAGTAATTTGTTTCCTAACAGTAAAAAAAAAAAAAAAATTATCTGATTCTGTGACCTTTCCATTCAGGAAGTCTCGATTTCAGCATGCTTCAACTTGATAGACCAATAGCACATGTAATATTTCAATATTCATTTAAAAGTTTATGGTTAATAAGGTTTTGCTCCTCCCTTAATGGCCTTGAGCCAAAAAAAGCTAAAGAACAGCATTCAGGCTTTAAGTTCAAATCCCAAATCCAGCGCAATAGAAAAAAAATCATTTAAAGAACTTCTTTTAAAAAAAGTACCAACAATAAAATGACCCCTCCACAAAAGAAGAAAATGGAAAAATGTACTAACAAAATCAATATCTAGCAATGTCTGAATATGAAAGGAGAATATATATTATGATCATACCTGTGTATATCTAAAACAAATCATATCAAACCAAGCCCTAAGAACTATATTTCAAAAATTGCAGAATCCTACACTGGTTTAGCACCTGAGCAGTCATTTGCTGCAATTCATCACACTACCATAAAAAGAACCAATGTCATATGAATATCTCAATAGATTAAGATTAAACAGCTTAAAATTGAACACCCATGCATGAATCTTAATAGAAAACTAAGGAATAGAAGAAAATAACTTCTTCAATTTGATAAATAGCATCTCATAAAATACATTTCTCGCTCATGTTTAATTCTGTAGGACAGAATCATTTTCCTCAAAGTTAGGATCAAGAATGACAAAAAAAGAACACAATTTTCACTTTAAGTTTAAAATCTTAGTCAGTGAAATAAATGAATGGAACCAAATGGAGCCTTCGGTATTACTGACTAATGACAGAATCAGGCCTTTCCAAACACAGTTCTAGCTGAAAATAATCACATAAAACACAGGGAGAAAGATTCAATAAAAAAATACTCAAAAATTCACAGTAATAAAATTTATGGGACTCATATCACTGCTGTGAAGGAGATGAGAAAGATTAACAGAACAATGCAGATTGTTAGCTTAATTTAATAACTCAATAAAGAATATAAATTTTGACATCACTTGTAACAAAATGAAATGGAAGAATCCCTTCATTAATTTGAAACAGAAGATAATTTTTGAACAAAATGCAAATGGCACTAGCCAAAAACATACATTGGGAAATTAGACACCACCAAAACTAAATTGTCTGTTTTAAAGTGTATAAATCCTTAGTACAAAAATCCTGTAAACCTATGCCTACAGGTACCATGTGATATTTCAATATTTACACTTTGTGCAATGTGCCAATCAGGGTGAGAAGATTTATGCAATCAATTATCATTTCCTTATGGTGACTACATAAGGAAATTCAAAAGGAAACTTTTTAATGAATTTAAACTCTTTTCTTCTACCCTTTTTCAGAATATACACGATAGTATTATCTATGGCTAATTAATTATGAAATAGAACAACAGAATCTATGTCTCCTAAACATAAAATAGTATCTACTTTTTGAAGAAGACAAACTAAGTCATTGAAAAGGAAAAGTCATCAGTGTAACTATTTCTAGAAAGGAATTTTGACCAAAAAATTTTTAAAAAGTTCCAGAATTTAAATGGCCAAAATTTGCTGAGACGTTTTTACAGAAAACAATAAAGTAATTGATCTCATTAGGGCAAAAATATATACCCACAATTAAATAGCATCATATACATATCAGAACAACTAAAGTTAGAAACTGAAAATGGCAGATGATTTTAATTCCTGGTAGACATGTAATTCCCATCCTGTTATGGCACCACCAAAAATTATTCATCAACTCTAGAAATTCAAGCCTAAAGGAACAGTCATTTCTGTTGATCACACTTTCCTGATTTCTGCCATCCACTCAACTTCACTCTACATGCTTGTCTTTCCATCAAGAAACTGAAGTCATTTTTATAAAGCACACCAACAAACCAAATCTGGAGAACAGACCCGATGCTATGCTGCATGGAGTAATCAAAACATAGCAATTCAGTGAATAAATATGAGTCAACACGGACAAAAATGTAGAGAAACAAAAATCTCTAAAACTACTTGTCTTGATGCAGGTCATTCTAATAAAAATAATCAGTGAGTTTCCTACCCAGGCTCTTATTTTATTGAGTCAAACAAAACCTTCAGGAGATTGCTAATGCTTCTAAATGTCTTCCAAATCTCAATCATAATTCTCTTATTTATAGATTCACATCTTAAGGTATTATTTTTAAGTTACCTGAAAGGAGTTTAATTCTTTGACCTAGCAGACCTAATTCTCTTGGGAGTTAGGAAAGAATGTTAAATAATAAAGCTTCAAATGATTATGCACAAAAAATATGGCTTTTATAACTTTAGGGTCATTGGTATTGTAGCAAAATAATCATGAGGAAGGTTTTTCTAGTGGAATTTACTCTAAATTATAAGGCCAGCAATGCCAGTGGTTTTCCCTATGCAAGACTAGCTGCATATAAAAGTCCCCATGCCTATGAACAGACATTTACATTATGAAACTATTGCCTGCCTCTCACTGCTACCTCCTCCTCAAATGGTGTGCTACTATGGAAACTCTATGGTGCCAAGGCTGGGGGTGTGGTGGCATAGGCTATGGCTATGGCTGTGATTGTCTGGATTGTGGTTGTGGTTGTGGATATCATGGTCATGGAGGGTATATATATATATATATAATATATATATACACATATATATATTTCTGTGACAAATACTGGTCTTATGGGTTCTGCTGAGAGACTTATGGGGTCACCAAACTAGTAGTTCTCTCCCTCTTGTACCTCTAAATATCTTTCCAGAGTTATGTCTTGTAAGTTGCTTTCTTGTCTGAACAGTGACATTTTTAGCTCATGATTATTTCGTTGGCAGAGTATATGCTTTAGACTCAGCATGCTCCAACTTGATTGATCAAAGACAATGTAATAAAAAGTATTCACATTTGATATTGTATTGCACCACCACTTGTTAACAGCTTCACAGCCCTGATGTAAAAGAATTTCATTTATTTTCCCATAATATGTGTCCTTCAGTGAAATATGTCTTGCACTAATGTGTCTTGTTCTCGCTCATTTATGTGGTGGTGTGAACATTTTACTTAAACCTACGTGGAAGAAACCAGGTCTGTACAAAAATTATGCAGATATGCATGCAACTATCAAGTCTGAGTGGTCAGGTACACTGTGTATGATAGTCCCGTGTACAGGGAACAGAAAACTGCACTTAGCTCTATAGCTTGAGTATATTTGGTCCTTTATTCAACCTACTCTTCAGTCTAAGAAGCCTTGAGGACAAGTGTTTTATACTGAACACTCTACTTCTTCAGTTATAACTGTATTCCTGATGGCTTAAAGTACATATTAAAGATACTATATCTATTTATTCATGCACTGACAGTAAACAGATTGCATGAGGCCTTTTCTGTGCTTACCACTTCATGGACTGGCTGCATAACATGGGACTTTACACTTTTTCTCTTGAACCCCTCCTATTCCTTCCATCCCATTCTAGATTAAACATCCTAACATGTGAAATGTCAGGATTTCTCCTTAAGAAAAGTATTAAGCAGCATCTTATTGAATACTGGATTAGACTTTTCATGAACGCAAAATTGTTTCCCTCTGCAAATTATAACTCTTTTCATCTGAGAGCAGAGCATGATTAAAAGTGGTCCCAAGCCTTCAACTGTTAGAAAATCTCTCCAACATAACTGTAACCCCTCTATACATAATCCCAACAATAAAATACAATTGAAAAAAAAAAGGAAATTTCTCCAACAAGCCCAGGGCAAGCCTAAGATGAGAAGTAACCCTAGAGAGTGACTTTGAGTTGTGCTTGAAAAGACTCAGTCCTGCCATTGAAATTTCAAAGGATTTGTGAAATATAGGGATCTCAGGTAAGGCAAGATAAGCTAGTTGAGATAGTTGTGTTTGTGGAAGGGCAGATAATACTGGTTCAAGAAAAAGCAAGCCAACTAAGGGAGTAAATATAGATTGTACACAGAAGCAAACATGCAGATACTATTAAATGTCATTATAGCACAGAAGAGAAAAGCAATTTGATCCATTAATTTGATAAACATAGCAAAAAATAAATATTGATACATCAAAATAAGATGCAAAAATGTCTTTATTACTTAAAATAGGAACTGAATTTTTAAAAGGGATATAAAAAGCAGTGGCTATAAAAGAATAATTTGATTAAGTTGTAACTTCTAAAACAAGTATTCTATGCTTAAGAGAGGCAAGGTCATTTGTTAGGACAATATACTTGTACAATATATTCATCCAAAAAGAATTTGAACTAAAAATGAACAAAAAATAACTACAAACCATGACAGTTAGCAA
This sequence comes from Megascapheus bottae, assembly GCF_031878675.1. NCBI lineage: Eukaryota > Metazoa > Chordata > Mammalia > Rodentia > Geomyidae > Megascapheus > Megascapheus bottae. Next base: position 96,185,479 of record NC_143509.1, read on the forward strand.
AATACAATTAAAATGGAGAAAAGCCTGCACAAGCATTTAATATTAAATGAAAACAAAAGGTTATCAGCCTCATTAGAGCAAAATAAATGCAAATTATAACCACAGTGAAATAGCACTGCATACGCAGAGGAATAACTGAAATTAAAAAGACCAAAATACCAAGTATTTTCTAAGCATTCCCAGTTCTGTACCTGGAAAGTAAATACTTTCCTTGTGGGCTTTAACCAACTCCTTATGAGAAGTATACACACCCTAAGAACGCTAAATACAAATATACAAAAGCCCAGAACTTTCACTCTGAAGAAGAGATCATGATGGTACAACCCAACCATCTTGATCAAAATTGTACACATTCACAAACTCACATCATAACTTACCAGTCCTTACAGTCTTCTGAAAATTTGGGAAAGCAGACTGTCCAACAAAACAAAACTTGGGGAAATGGCTGTACACCTTATCATATTAAGTAATCAAGATAAACCAGTGCATCTAATAAATATGGTTAAGCATGGATGAAAATACAGAAAAAAATTCTAAATTTCCATGAGTTTATACAGTTAATTCTGATTTGACAAAAATATAAAAAAAAAAATTACTGGGGGCAGGAATCACGCTTGTAATCCTAACTACTAAGGAAACTGAGATCTGAGGATCACAGTTCAAAGCCAGCCGGGGCACTAAAAATCCATGATACTCTTATCTCCAATTAACCACCAGAAAACCAAAAGTGATACTGTGGCTCAAGGGGCAGAGTGGTAGCCTTGAGCTGAAGAGCTCAAGGATAGCACACAGGCCCAGAGTTCAAGCTCCACAACTGAAAAAAAAATTTTAAAAATAAAAATAAATCGAAGTCAGCATGGTAATAAGTCTCCACTGTGATTTGGTTCTGAAATGTCCCCACAAAGACCATATGCTGAAGGCTTACTTGCACACTGTTGGCCTTTGGCAAGTCATCGGATCACAGTGGCTCTTGCATCATAAATAGCGTAATCCCTTGGCAGGCTCATAATTTGATTGGCTCTTAGCTGTTGGGGCATAGATGGAAGAAGTTCATCGTAGAGATATGCCCTTGTGTCTATCTTTTCCTAATTCTGTTTCTGCTTCCATCATGAAGTGTGTGATTGTACTTCTCCACTTCTTTCCACCACGATTTTCTGCCTTGTCAAAAACCTACAGCAGTGATGACTCAAACTCTGAAACTGAGAGCTAAAGAAAATCTTTTCTTCTTCAGTTGGATTTTTAAGGAAAGCTGACTTAAACAGAAATTTAGTGCTAAGAAGTGGGGTTATTGCTGTGACTCTCATGAAGATGTGATCCAGAAGCCCTTCAAACTAGGTTATGGATAGACTTGAGAAAGGTTTGGAGATGTAGTCTAGAAAAGTCCTAGCAGGGACAGGAAAGCATTTCTGTTTCTACCAAAGGACATTTGGATATTTACAATATCATGCACGAGCCATACAAACCTATCAATATGTGAAGATGGTTGAAGAAAGCCAGTGAGAAGCATACTATAAACACATGTGTCTTCCTCGCCCTGTCCTCCAGGACTCTTCATGTCTTACACAGCTCAAGGGCTGGAAACTTCCCAGGGCTGCCCTAGAATGTTGTGATTGAATGTTGTGTTCAATGATGGAAAAAATGCAACTATGCTCATAGATTCCAGATGGTAATAAAAGCCCACCTGGGAATTAGATAAAAAGCCCTTCATGCTACATTCTGGTAAAGAACTTGAGTGTAAAAGTGACGGACTGTTCCCGTCTGCCTTCGGAGGTGGAGTCGTCACCAGGATGCATCAAAACTCTTATGGGGAAGACCATCACACTCGAGGTTGAACCCTCAAGGCCAAGATTCAGGAAAGGAAGGAATTGCTTCCCATCTTTGCTGCTAAGCAGCTGGAAGAGGGGTGCACTTTATCTGACTACAATATTCTAAAGGCGTCCCAGCTTTCATCTAGTGTTGAGACTTCATGATGATGCCAAGGAAGAAGTTTTACACTGCTCCCAAGAAGAATAAGCATAAGAGAAAGAAAGTTGAGGCTGGGAGTTTGGCCTTGTGGTAGAGTGCTTGCCTAACATGCACAAAGACCCGGGTTCAATTCCTTGGTACCACATACATAGAAAAGAGCCAGAAATGGTGCTATGGCTCAAGTAGTAGAGCTTTAGCCTTGAGAAAGTCCAAGGACAGTGCTCAGGCCCTGAGCTCAAGCCTCAGGACTGGAAAAGAGAAGGGAGGGGGGAGAGAGGGAGAGAGCAAGAGAGAGTGAGTGAGTCCTGAAATAGAAGATTGGTGAAAATGGCAAAATTAGCTGTCTTCATTGAGAGTGCCCTTCAAATGAGCCGGATGCTGGAGTTTTTAATGGCTGGTGACTTTGACAAACAATATTGGGGCAAGTGCCATCTACCTTACTGTTCCAGCAAGCCAGAAGATTGTGTAAGAATTAAGAAAAGGCATAAACTAAAAAAAAAGTGATTGATATCATTCCGATATGTTCTGAATACCAAAAAATGAAGGTTTTAATGTTTGCCCAGTTAAGATTCTTCCTTTACTTCTCTCTTTTCTACACACCAGTGTTTCCCTTTTCACATAGTAATCTATTCTATATTATTATCTGAAGATTTTATTTTAAGCAAACATAACTTGCTTTTTGCAATAGTTTCCCTGCACATTTGATGTAATATCAAACAAATATTATGAGAATCTCTCTATCCTTATGTCAACAAAACATTCAGTTAATTATTCTTCCTTTTGGAAATTATTCTAAATTACGAGGGCAGAAATAAACCTATAGTTTTCTCCCCTCTTATATCAGATAGCTTATAAAATAAAAACGAAATGAACTCTAGGATATAGAAGCAAGAGGTTTATTGTTGTTCTTAATGTAGCATGTGCAGTTATTCCTTTTCTCTTTTATTTCCATCTATGGTTAATCTCATCTGGTTACTGTATCTGATTATGTTATCTGATCTATTGCATATATGTTTATTTGTAATAGGAAAGGCAAGGGGGAGAAACAAGATGATTAGGAGGGGTAGAAGGAGGGAAAGGGGGTCAAAAACATGAGAAGGGGTACCGATGTTTAAGAAGCAATGAATGCATTACCTGACAAATGGATCTGTACCTCTCTATACATTACCCCGACAATAAAATACAATTTAAAAAGGAACTAAAAAAAATGAAAAAATAGGAGTAGCGGTCGCGGGCTTGGGGGGAGGCCCAGGGCGCGGGGGCCGTGGGGTGGCCGCGGGCGCTGATGGCTGTTCCTCTGCTGGCTGCGGCTGCGCCCCTTGCCCTCCATGACCACTGTGGTCATGGAGGAACCAAGATAGCAACTCTGGCCTACAGCCTGGGCAAGCGGGAGATCAACCACTACTTCAGCGTGAGGAGCGCCAAGGTGCTGGCGCTGGTGAATACCTTCTCTCAAGTGGCAGCGTTCTTGGAGAGAAAGTTTGGCAGCCTCACAAATACAAAACCAATGAAGCAAAAAACTGCCTTGTAGAGAAACACATTGCATTTACTGGAGACTCCCGAAGTCGTCCATTGTTTCATTCTTTTATAAAGAGAATGAATCCGCAGTTCAAAGAAGAAGGAAATAAGCATGAAAACATTCCTTTTGAAGGTAAGATTGCATCAGTTAAAAGTGGATTCTCTGGGGCATCCAGAAGTTAAGAGTTCTATGAAACAGTGTATCAACGTGTGGACTGAGGGTTCTGTTGCAAAGCCTCATGTGATTGTAGCAGGCGCAGCCACACGGTCCATCAAGATTCACAATGGTCGCAGTGAAGCGCTTTCTCAGTATAAAATGAACATTACCTCCATAGCCCCGCTTTTGGAAACATTGGCCAAGACCAATGACGTTTATTGGGTCTTACAAGATCCTGTTTATGAAGATCTATTAAGTGAAAATAGGAAAATGATCACAAATGAGAAGATAGATGCCTACAATGAAGCTGCAGTCAGTATTTTGAACACAAATGTTAAGATGTTCAGCGCTTCCAAATTAATGGCTCAAGAAACAATTATGGAATCTTTGGATGGTTTACATCTTCCTGAATCAAGCAGAGAGATGAGTGCCATGATTCTTATGAATGTGTATTGCAATGAGATTTTGAAGCCTGTAGATGGTTCCTGTTATCAACCTCAGCCTCCTCTTACTCTCCTACAGAAGCTAGCTGCTTGTTTTTTCATGTCATCTATTATTGAATATTTGATTTTTTACATTATTCATCGTAATGTTCATCGGAAGAACAAGCCTTGTACTGATTTGGAAAGTGGAGAGGAAAAGAAAAATATTATTAATACTCCTGTGTCTCCCTTAGAAATACTTTTACAGTCTTTTTGCAAACTTGGCCTAATTATGGCTTATTTCTTTATGTGTGACCGTGCAAATCTGTTTATGAAGAAAAACAAATTTTATACTCGTTCATCTTTCTTTATTCCCATTATATATATATATATATATATATCTTGGTATTGGGAATATTTTACAACGAAAATACAAAAGAGACTAAAGTATTAGAGAACAAACAGATGAATGGAAAGGTTGGATGCAACTTGTGATTTTAATTTATCATCTCTGGAGCAAGTACATTTTTGCCTGTGTACATACATATTCAAGTACTGGTTGCTGCATATCTGTTTCAGACAGAGTATGGACATTTCTCATACTTTTGGATCAAAGGAGACTTGGGAATCCATGGAGTAAGTCAGGTCTTATTTTGTCTCAATTTCCTGGTGTGGTGTTATGTATAGTAATGGATAGACCTTATCAGTTCTTTTATTTTGTCCCCTTGGTCACTGTGTGGTTCATGGTCATATATGTTACTTTAGCACTGTGGCCCCAAATCATTCAAAAAAAAAGCAAATGGAAATTGTTTTGGGCATTTCGGCTTACTGTTGAAGTTAGCCTTTTTGCTGTTTGTGCATTTGTTTTCTGGCATACTCTTAGGGTGCATTTGAGAAGATCTTTTCTCTCCGGCCTTTGTCTAAGTGTTTTGAACTGAAGGGGAATGTATATGAATGGTGGTTCCGATGGAGGTTGGACCATTACGTAGTTTTTCATGGAATGCTGTTTGCTTTCATTTATTTGGCTTTACAAAAGTGTCAAGTACTTTCTGAAGGAAAAGGTGAACCTCTTTTTTCAAGCAAAATTTCAAACATTCTATTGTTTATCTCAGTAGTTTCTTTCTTGACGTATTCCATTTGGGCCAGCAGTTGTAAAAACAAAGCAGAATGTAATGAACTCCATCTGTTTCTGTAGTACAGCTTTTAGCCTTTATTCTAATAAGGAACATCCCTGAATATGCCCGTTCAGTTTACAGTTCATGTTTTGCTTGGTTTGGAAAAATTTCATTAGAGCTATTTATTTGCCAGTACCACATATGGCTGGCTGCCAACACCAGGGGTATCTTGGTACTCATCCCTGGAAACCCCATGCTTAGCATCATTGTCAGTACATTCATCTTTGTGTAGCACATGAAATTTCTCAGATTACTAATGATCTGGCACATAGTTTTATTCCTAAAGATAACACATCTCTCTTGAAAAGATTGGCATGTATGGCTGCAATTTTTTTGTGGACTACTCTAGTTATCATCCATTCAAGAAACAAGACGTTAGCTTCCTCAAATCACTTAAAGAAAAAAAAATCTTAAACATTTCAGGCTTTTCCTGTTATTTTATATCTGCCTAGAAAAGAAGAGAAACTCTCATTGAGTTGTTCTGAGGCTCCACGACAGGGTTTTATCATTGTTGGTTGTTGTCATTGCCTCTTTTTATAAAAAGGCCAAGCATTCTCCCATTTGTTTTCCTTAATCTGTACCAGTGTACTGTCAATTACTCTTTGGATTCTTTCGATACATTTTCTTCCCACTAATTAATTTTTGTGTATTATTTTCCAATGTTTGGAAAGCTCTTTGTAGCCATTTTGGTATTTCCTATGATCTTCCCTTGTTTTTAAACAATATTTATCAACCTAAGCACGTACAGTGTAATGAAGATTCAAGTTGTGATTAAGATGAATGACCATAGTAGAGTTGTTAAGGAAACTGGTGACTTTGGGCAGCAAATGTGTGAATCTTTGTTCTTGTTTTTTTATGTGAACTGTTAGAGGTATACACTTATTTACCTGATGTACAGATTTGATTATGATTTTTAATGTTTGAATGGTTGCACTTAATTTGCTTTTACTATGTATGAGTTGAAATATATTTTCTGTTCACTATATGTGAAACTATGGAATAATTTAAGCAGCAAATAAACATTCTGTGGATGCATAAAAAAAATGAAAAAATAGTAAAACACCCAAGGTTGCTGGTGATGATAATCAAACTAGGAACACAGTCGCTATTCTTAACCGTACTGTCCTCCTAACACCATGAGCTACTCCAGAAATTACCATGACCACCTGCGCTATGGTTCTGGGCTGTGGTGATCATTATGCCATTATGGCTGTGACTGAGGTGGTTCTGGACAGGAGTACCGATAGCCATCTTTCTGTGGCACACAGAGGTCTTGTGGAATCTTTTGAGGACTCTTAGGCTTGTTCTGTCCATTAGAAGCCTCCTGCTCCCACTGATTAATGCTAATAGTATTTCAGTATTATCTTTAATAAGAGATTTACTCATCCAGGTTCCCCTAAAAAGATAATCCAGCTTTGTTATATCAGTAACATTTATAAATCAAAATCTTTAGAATCCTTCAAATTATATATTTTTAAAACTATAGTTCATGCTATTAATTCTTGTTTAATAGATATAGACATCGATCTAGATGCTAGCTTGTGTTTCAATATGCTCCAGTTCACATAGCGCCGAAAGATAGTGGTAGAAAAAGAAAAAGAAAAGCTTCTAACTTTTTCTGAGTTGGATTTTTTGCCTGAAAAGCCAGGTGTCCACACAGGATTGACACTAATACTTAGACTGATTGCAGGATGAGTACAAATGTGCACTCAGATATATATCTAAAGATATCACACTTACTGTCTAAAATATGAGCTCATGTTTTAACCAGTAAAATAGTAAGGCAAATATGACCTGATACCTATTAATCTAACTTGATAAACTTGAGAATAATCCCCAGGTATGGTTCTCACTTGAGGTCTCAGACTGTTTTGAAATTGTGCATCCAAATTGAGGGCTGTTAAGTCTGTGGAATGCAAGTTGCCACTTTCTCCTGTCACTCATTGAGTTATTCTGGTGTAGAAAGGATATGGCTGCCACTGTATATGATTTGCAATCACCTAACCTTCACCCCTGGGCAGATATTCGTCCTATAGAGCTTTCTAAGCAGCTAGGTCTTATACTCTTTATCCTTGGATTCAGAATCTGTTTCCAGTACATTTTATTTTTAGTAATTCCCCTATAATTTATGACACATTTCTATTAGAACATTTGGAAAAGTAATTTCAGATTTGACACATGTTAGTCTCAATTGACCAGAAACAACAGAGCTATCTAATACATTGAACTTAATTTCCTTCAGCATAGTAACTGTTATGTCAAAACTTCCTCTTCATTTTCTAGTAAATTTTCCAATTGATGCTATTTGTTGTTACTTGTATTAATTTACATCTGCCCTGTGAGTTTGTATGCATAGGAAGTCACTGTATTCATTTTTTGTTATTCTATTTAATAAAGTCATTGTAAAATCTGTTTCTTTCTCACTTCACATGCAATCACAGCTGTTGTTTCTCACCATGCAATCTCAGGTTAAGCCTTATAGTTACTAAATCTTCTTTCTCTTCATACATTCCTAGCCCCTCTGGCTATAGGATTTTTCTACCTTTCTAGAGTCGAGTAGTCTTTCAAGTTGTTCAGTTCAGTGAATCGCGTGATTCTGACTATTTCTCTTCACTTCAAAGGCAAAACTCTGGACAGTTATCCCTTAATCTGGTAGCTACCTGCTGGGTGACTATCAGTCCTTCATGTCTGAGATTCTCCAGCAACAGCTTCTTAGCGTCTTAGAAAATAAAGACTAGGTAAGATTTTCTTTTTTACTTTTATTTTTGCCCACTAAACTTTCTATCTCCAACTTCTCTCTCAAAGGCATGAAAATAATAGTTTTCCCTACTAACTTTAGGATTTATGCTATATGTACTACCAAAAATACTTCTGTGAATGAAATTTAATCTCATAGATTGTTAGTGTGCTATGTTTTCATTCTGATTAAATGGAACATATTCTGTCTCCATACACAGAATGGTAGTAAGCTTACACAAAGAAATATTTTTACCTTAATGCTTCATTTAAGGATTTCATAATGTTTGCTTTTCCTGTAATAAATTAATGAATCTCATTTTAATTGCCAACACCTGTGGATTACAGATCTTACTAAATTATTGACAGAGAAATTGTTGTATATTGCACATTGTTTCATTTGTCTCTTCTTTAAAATTGGCTATTTTTCTTTGTGGCTGAAATGGGAAAAGAATTACTAACTTTCAGTTTTGTCTCTAAGTTGTCAAACACTTGAAGGCTATGACTCCTATTATTATAAGGAAATGCAAAACAAATTTTTTAAATTTGGTTTAAATTGGTTTTTCTCAGGCCAATTACAGAATTATAGAACAACCTATAACTCCACATCCACAGAAACAGGAAAATTCAGGGAGTCACTATCATAATGTACCACATCTGGAATGGAAATCTCTGAAACCATTAATTATTATAGACACAGGGATATAATTTGCTAAACTAATAAGCTATGGATGGTATACAATGAGAGTAGCCCAGGAGTCTACAAAACCTTCCTTATTGTACCTAGTACTTTTTCATGATAAGATACAAAAATGATAAGAAACTGATACAAAAGTTGGGGGATTTAATTATTATTTGCTTCGTCTGTTCTGTGTTGGCTTTACTAAAAAACGCAACAATCAGATCCGCAAGACCTCGTATGCTCAGCATCAGCAGGTTGTCAGATCCGGAAGAAGATGATGGAAATCATGACCCGAGAAGTGCAGACCAGTGACTTGAAAGAAATAGTTAATAAGTTGATTCCAGACAGCATCGGGAAAGACATAGAAATGGCTTGCCAGTCTATTTACCCACTTCATGATGTCTTCGTTAGGAAAATGAAAATGCTCAAGAAGCCGAAGTTTGAATTGGGAAAACTCATGGAGCTTCATGGTGAAGGTGGTAGAGTTCTGGAAAAGCTACTGGGGACGAGACCGGTGCTAAAGTCAAGCGAGCTGATGGATACGAACCACCAGTCCAAGAATCTGTTTAAAATTCAGAGTTTTAGTAATGACAAATTAAAGGTCTATTTGTGAAAAAAAAAGTTGGGGGATTTAATTATTATGAAACATTCAAAAACCATTCTCCATGACAAAAGGCTATAAAACAGACATTTAGTGATATTAACCAGTCAATTCTTTTATTTATATAAATGCCACTCTTTGGTCTAAACTGAAGGAATTAATATGCATTAAGGATTTTATGGCAAATCAGTTTTGAAAATAAAACTTGGAATTCTTTCACAAAATTAAGTCAATAAAAGGTTCAAAATATCACTTTGTGTGGTGATAGTTTTCCCTTTTCCCTGAGGATTCTGTTGTTAATTGTTTAACAATAAAATTATTTTCTACATATTCAGACAATTTCCGGAACTGGCAAAATTCTATTTGATAAGGAAAAGAAATTACACTATTGACCAAGCACAATACACTCTATTAATGTGCACTACCATGTAACAATCAGAAGTGTAAAAATGTTAAATATTTACAAAATTGGCAAAATGCTATCTTTGATATCTTTACCCACAAAAATGCTGCATTTTAGAATTTATGAAATGCTACTAAAACAGACCTATATTTGCAGGACACAGTGGCTCACACCTGTCATCCTAGCTACTCAGGAGGCTGATCTGAAGATCGCAGTTCAAAGCCAGCCTGGGCACTAAAGCCTGTGAGGCACTTATCTCCAATTAACCACCAGAAAACTGGAAGTGGCACTATGGCTCAAGTATTAGGGTGGTAGCCTTGAGCTAAGAGCTCAGGCCCAGAGTTCAAGTCCCACAACAGACAAGAAAAAAAAACAGACCTTGGACCGGGAGTTTGGCCTAGTGGTAGAGTGCTTGCCTAGCATGCGTGAAGACCCGGGTTTGATTCTCCAGTACTACATACATAGAAAAAAGCCAAAAGTGGTGCTGAGGCTCAAGTGGTAGAGCTCTAGCCTTGAGAAAGTCCAAGGACAGTGCTCAGGCCCTGAGCTCATGCCCAGGACTGGCGAAAAATAAAAAACAAAACAGACCTCTATTTATATTTTGTAATATTATTACATGTCTAGAGTCTTCAACAGAAAACTTATAATTTGCCCAAGCAGTCTCCTTCAACCTTCTTGTCTTTTCAAAGAGAGCTGAGTAAGAAACTAAAACATTTAAAGATCACAGGAAAAAAAAACAGTGTCCTACTGAAAGATGGATATGTAATGATAAGGTTTATATTCTTTGTCTCTCATAAATTATACTACAGCAACATAGATCTAGTACCTCACTGGATTATAGCATGAAAGGGTAAGACTATCTCTGAGAAAAGGAACTCAGAGAAACCCAAAGTTAGGTGAAAAGATAAAAATAGGGACACAACATAAAATTGAACTCTTTGGTAGAAAATGCTTGATGAAACAGGGCACAACTCAACTCCTAGCTCAAGGAACCTACATCTTTGAGCAAGATTCTATTTATACTCATTTATGTTTACCTGTGTAACATGCCTAACTTTCAGCACAAACATTACAAGTCATGACAAGCATCAAGAGAAACAAAGACCTATGAAGAGAAAAATCTACCAACTGAACCAGGTAGACATAATCAATTAAAGAACACTTTTTAAACAGATGGCTCTATGGGAGAAGGAGAGGAAACAACACCAGTGACACTACCTTCAGGGAAACAGCAATACAAAGACCACAGAGCAAGATGTGATTGGCATATGTTATAGCTTAAGCAGAAAATACATCATTAGCTCTGAAGATTTTTATAGATAACATCACAGCTGTGTTGCTTAAGTTGTAAATCTGCATATAAGATGAAGGGTGTTATTAGCAAAATCAACAGAAGACGATGTCACTTGCTTCCTCCCTGGGGGTGCAGGGAGGGATGGCTATGAAGGTTAAATTCAGCATCCCTGTGAATCAAGTAGTTGAACTTAGTTATTTTTATTTCACTTAAAGGACACCAATTCGGGAGGGGAGGGGGATCTTAATCTACTGATAAAATGTCAATTTTAATGAGCTTCTTTTATCTAATAGCATATGACTCATAAAATTGTTAAGTTCATGTTGTTCTGCTGGGGGATGCTAGAAGTCTGTGGGATCTGCCACACCCACACTGAGATTTCTTAAGAGGCTGGTGACTATTTATGCTGTTTATACTCATTAAAACTTACCAATTGAAGTTCTGACCAGGTATACTGGTCTTGCAACCAAAAATACCCCGTATAACAAAAACAATTCTTAGCAGAAAGAACAGCGCAGGAGGAATTTCAATACTAAACTTTAGACTCTGTTACAGAGATATAGTGACCAAAACAGCTTGGCACTAGCATAAGAACAGGCCTGAAGACCAGTAGAACTGAGGACTCATATATTAACCCACAGACCTAGAGCCACCTAATCTTTCATAAGGGAGCCAAAAAAATAGAATGGAAGAAAGATAGCCTCTTCAACAAATGGTGCCAGCAGAACTGGTTAAGCAACTGCAGACAATTAAAGTTGGATCTTTCTTTGTCACCCTGCACTAGGATTAACTCCAAATGGATCAAAGACCTCGAAGTAAAAGCAGATACACTGAAAACTTGAAAGTAGGAGATACACTAGGTCTCCTTGGCACAGATCGAAATTTTCTTAATAAGGACCAAGAAACACAACAAATCAGAAAAAGTCTGGATAAGTTGGACTCCATTAAACTGCAGAGCTTCTGTATGGCAAAGGACATAGCTAGCAAATTAACTAGAAAGCCTACAGAGTGGGAGAAGATCTTCACTAACCATGCAACAGACAAAGGCCTCATATCTAAATTATATCAACAACTCAAAAAATTGAATCACTCCAAAACTAATCTCCAAACTCACAACCATCCCATTAAAAGATGGGCCAAAGACTTAAAGAGAGTCTTCTCTGAAGAAGGAATAAGAATGGCCTATAGACACATGAAGAAATGCTCCACATCTCTGGCCAAAAAAAGAAATGCAAATCAAAACAACTCTAAGATTCCACTTCACTTCAGTTAGAATGACCAGGATCAAGAAATCTACTAACAACAGATGCTGTAGGGGATGTGGCCAGGAGAGATCACTACTACACTGTTGGTAGGAGTGAAAACTGGTTTAACCACTATGGAAAGCAGTATGGCAGTTCCTCCAAAGATTAAACATAGAGCTCCCCCATGTCCCAGCACTTCCACTACTTGGCATTTACCCAATCATCCAGAAACAAGGACATACTAAATCCACTAACACAATGATATTCATTGCAGCACTATTTACCATAGTAAAGATATGGAACCAACCCAGATACCCCTCAGTTGATGAGTGGATCAACAAGATGTGTCTGGTAGTTATACACAATGGTATTCTATGCTGCTGTCAGAAAGAATGACATCGACCTATTTGTAAGGAAATAGAAAGACTTAGAAAAATTCATATTAAGTGGAATAAGCCAGACTCAAAGGAACATAGGCTCATTTGTCAAAATCAGTATAAATCTTGGGCTCTCCTAACAGAGATTTACAATAGAACAAAACCTAGATACATAAGGCCATATAGGATGAGCTAAATGAAAAGACCTGCAGGATATAGAAACAAAAGCCATATGACAAGTTATTGTTCTTAATGTACTATGTTATCTCTCATCTCTTTTGCTGTCCCTTGGTTATCTCGTATGGTTACAGTATTTCACCTTGTTATCTGATATATTGGATATATGCATATTTGGTTTTTTGAAATCGGATAGGGAAGGGAGGAAAACAAGATGAGAGGTGGAGATGGTAGGAGGGAAATGGGGACCAAGACATGAGAAAGGGTATCAATGTATGTGAAGTAATGCACCTTCTATCTGGGGAATATAATGTAACCCTTCTATTAATTACAATAAAATTATATGGAAAAAAATTGTTTACAAAATGTATTTTGTTTATAAATCATAATATTTTATAAAACCAGTTTTAACAATTTTAATAAAAAAGCAATGCTCTATAGAATTCAAGTTGACAGGTAAATAAAGGAAAGTAGGCCGAGGGCAAGAGCCACAAACTTAATCCCATACAGGAAGCTGTTTTCAGAGCCAGTGTGAGGTCAAAGTGGAATGAAATAGCACCTTGGATTGTAAAAAGGACTAGAATTAAGTGATAGAATTTAAAAGACTCGTTCATCTACTGTGAGAATAAAGAATAATGGGGGAAAGGAGCATGCACTGAGATCTGAAGTGGAGAAACAATATTGGTGGATTGTGGATGAATGTGATAAAGGAGTGTAAGTCCAGAGTAAAAAATTAGGGTGGAGATCTGGAAAATAAATTTCTGATTCATCACATGGTTCCTACTTTGGATACAGGTATATGTTTGTGTTACCTGTGGTCTACTGAACAATTTTTTGCATGTACTACTACTCAGAGACACATCACCAGTTTTTTTCAGCTTGTGTAAGCAGGTCATCTCACTGACTCTAAAATGCCCATATTCTTAAAAATAAATAGGTAAGTATCAGAGACACTCAGTTATAGTTTTTACCTAGCATGTCTAAAGCCCTAAATTTAACACACACACACACACACACACACACACACACACACACACACACACACACATTTTAAAAATAAATAAATAAGCATGAATATAATTGAAATGAACTTGAATTGAGTATCACCACTACTATGGAGACTTAATAATTGACTTTAAATATTATATTCATGAAATGCTATGACCCGAAATGTTTGCCATGTTAATGCCTTATTTACTTATCTTAGAACTGCAAAATCTTAGCCTGATGTGCTTTGCATGAACACAGATAAAATATCACCATGCATTATTTACAACCACACAGAGCAATTTGTGGTAGAACGCTTAAAGTGTTCTGATACATTAGAAATATAGTGCCATAAGTGCTCAGAGGGGACATTTTCTCAAAGTGAGTGTAGTAAGGACAGGCTTAGAACAGTCTGGGAAGGAAATTATACCAATATGTGATTGCAAAATTTCTGGCCTAGTGGCAAAGGCAATTACAAAAGTTATATCTATATGAGACTGAAAAGAAAAATAATGAGTAAAAGTATATTGAGCACGTTGAATTCTTTCCAGTCCCTTTTGTAAACCAAGTAATATAAATGGGGCTAAAAATAAAGCAAAAACAGTTTTATTCTGGTGCTACTGCACCCAGCTATAAGCTACGTTTTTAAAGAACAATTTTACTAAAATAATTTTCAGAATGATAAATTATTATGTGTATGCTTACATTTGTGCATGTTTTATATAATACTCAATGCAATTATATCTTATAACTTATTGAACAAAATAAGAACAAAAAGATCTAATATGTATAGTAAGACTTCTTTTTGTGAACACAAAACCCAAACCCCATCCCTAGAAA